>NC_061112.1:100278856-100320339 GCF_002878395.1 Capsicum annuum
TTCTATCATAGCCAAAAATTGAGTCTACCCATACTTTGTTACAGTTGGTAGTTTCCAAAGCTTTAACCTATGGTGTTGGGGAATTTGGAATATGTCCCGGTATTTGGTGGAAATTTTGAGGTCTTCCTCAAAATTTCTTCCCCAGTTTAAACTTGTTTGAGATAATACCAATTTGAGCGGATCTGAAGTCTGTGCTGATCTTCATTCTTTTTGTTGGATGTCGATCTTCGCTTGTGAATTTTTGAGATTCCTTCTCGAAAATTCTGCCCCAGTTTTCATTTCCTAGGGTTATATGACCGATCCATTGGGGCGCCCATGTATCCCGTTGAAGTAGGAATCAGGTCAAACGTAGTTTAGGCTATGCTAGGGATATACAAAAGAAATTAATGGGTTGACCGAAGCCGACATAGGCCGCCTACGTATCCCTTTTATTGGGAATTCAGGTCATCACGTAGTTCATACATAGGGGGAAAGGATAAGTTTTCCTAAGGGGTTGACCGAAGTCGACATAGGCCGCCTACGTATCCCTTTCTTGGAAATTTAGGTCCAACATAGTTCGTGCATAAAGAGAAAAGATTCTAGGCAGTTACACACTAGCAAACAATATTATTACGAAGATGATTACAAACAAACTAAGAAAACACAAAAACTAGAACGTCATTCAAACATAATATATCTTTAACGCATCAGAATTGATTGGTTTGGTCCACTCTGTGCCATCCATCTCAGACAAAATCAGAGCTTCTCCAGATAGCACCTTGCGAATTATGTATGGCCCTTGCCAGTTTGGAGCGAACTTGCCCTTGTACTCCTCTTGGTAAGGGAATATTCGTTTGAGAACCAGTTGCCCCACTTCAAATACTCGAGTTCTTACCTTTTTGTTAAAGGCACGAACTATCCTGTGCTGATACAGCTGACCATGGCATACAACGGTCATTCTCTTTCATCAATTAACGTGAATTGTTCATAGTCAGAACGGACCTATTCTTCGTTACTCAGTCCAGCTTCCTGAATAATCCTTAGGGAAGGTATTTCGACCTCAGCGGGTATCATAGCTTTATTCCCGTAAACTAGTAAATAGGGATTTGCTCCTGTGGAGGTTTGAACTGTTGTTCAATACCCTAGAAAGGTGTAAGGTAACATATCATTCCATGATCTATCATTTTCGACCATCTTTCTCAAGATTTTCTTGATATTATTGTTAGAAGCTTCTACGGCTCCATTCATTTGGAGACGGTATGTTGTTGAGTTCCGATGCACAATCTTGAACTAATCACAAATTTCTTTCATCAACTGACTGTTCAGGTTTGCCACATTATCAGTAATAATCGATTTCGGCACTCCGAATTGGCAAATCAA
Source organism: Capsicum annuum (assembly GCF_002878395.1). Lineage (NCBI taxonomy): Eukaryota > Viridiplantae > Streptophyta > Magnoliopsida > Solanales > Solanaceae > Capsicum > Capsicum annuum. The sequence continues at coordinate 100,280,216 of NC_061112.1, forward strand.
GTTATTCTTGACGAAATCTGCAACTACTTTCTTAGTAACGGCTCTGTACAAAGCAGCTTCGACCCACTTAGTGAAATAATCAATGGCAACTAAAATAAATCTATGCCTATTCGATGCAAGTGGCTCTATTAGTCCGATGACATCCATGCCCCAAGCTATGAAATGCCAAGGATAATTCATTGCGTGAAGCTCGTGTGGAGGCATTCGAATCAGATCTCCGTGTATTTGACATTTTGGACATCTCTGCACAAACTTACTACAATCATTTTCCATAGTCATCCAGAAGTAACCGGTTCTCAGGATCTTTCTGGCAAGGACAAACCCATTCATGTGGGGCCCACAAACTCCAACGTGTACCTCATTTATCAACTTATTGGCTTCCGCCATATTGACGCATCTTAGGAATCCCAAATCAGGAGTCCTCCTAAAAAGAATTTCACCACTTGGAAAGTAATTCTTTACCAAACATCGGATTGTCTTCTTTTGGTTGTTACTAGCCTCTTCAGGATATATTCAAGATTCTGAATACCTCTTAATGTCATAGCACCAAGGCCTTCTATCAGGCTCCTCTTCCACGTGTATGCAATGCGCGGGTTGCTCCTTTAGGCTTATTTCCAAAGGATCGATGTAACTCTGATCCGGGTGCTGAATCATGGAAGATATCATGGCCAAAGCATCAGCAAACTCATTTTGTGTCCATGGGATATATCTGAAATCAACTTTCTTGAATCTTCTACATAATTCTTGCACCAGCTCCACATAAGGAGTAATCTTGGAGTTTCTTACCGCCCATTCTCCCCGTACCTGGTGAATCAGTAAATCTGAATCTCCGATGGCTAGCAATTCATGAACACCCATGTCAAGTTCCAATTTGAGCCCCAGGATGCAAGCTTTATATTCAGCCATATTGTTGGTGCATGGAAATTATAACTTAGCAGTTACCGGATAATGTTGGCCCATTTCTGACACCAAAACTGCTCCAATTCCTGCACCTTTGAAGTTGACTGCCCCATCAAAAAATAGCCTCCATCCGAGGTAGATTTTCATGATATTTTCTCCTACGAACAAAACTTCCTCATCTAGAAAGTATGTCCGAAGTGGCTCGTATTCCTCATCAACTGGGTTTTCAGCCAAATGATCTGCTAAGGCTTGCCCCTTGATTGCTTTTTGGGTGACATACACAATGTCAAACTCACTCAGCAACATTTGCCACTTGGCTAGCTTACCTGTAGGCATGGCCTTCTGGAATATATACTTTAATGGATCCATTCTCGAGATGAGGTAAGTTATGCAGGACGACAGATAATGCCTCAACTTTTGTGCCGTCCAAGTCAAAGCACAACATGTCCTTTCTATAAGAGTGTAACGGGCTTCATATGGTGTGAACTTTTTACTCAAGTATTAAATGGCTTTCTCTTTCCTGCCGGTCTCATCATGTTGCCCGAGAATGCATCCGAAAGTATTTTTTAAGACTGACAGGTAAAGAAATAATGGAATTCCTTCTCTCGGTGGGACCAAAATTGGTGGTGCAGACAAGTATTCCTTGATGCGATCAAAAACTCTCTGACATTCTTCTGTCCACTCATTCAGTGCATTTTTCTTCAACATCTTGAGAATTAGCTCGTATATTACTGTTGATTGAGAAATGAATTTGCTAATGTAATTCAGATGACCCAGGAAACTCATAACTTCTTTCTTGGTCCTCGACGGTGGCAAGTCTTGAATTGTCTTAATTTTAGATGGGTCTAGCTCGATCCCCCTTCTGCTGACTATGAACCCCAGCAACTTCCCTGATGGCACACCAAAAGCACACTTAGCAGGATTTAACTTCAAACTATACCTTCTTAATCTATTGAAGAATTTCTCCAAATGAGTTAGATGATCTGAACTCTCACGGGATTTAATAATTACATCATCCACGTATACCTCAATCTCCTTATGGATCATATCATGGAAAATCGTCATCATGGCCCTCATAGATGTCGCACCTGTGTTCTTGAGACCAAACGATATTACCCTGTAATGGTAAACACCCCAGGGTGTAATAAAAGCCATTTTTTCTGCATCTTCCTCATCCATCAGTATCTGATGGTAGCTGGCAAAACAATCAATGAATGACTGAATTTCATAGTTTGCACAGTTATCGATGAGAATGTGGATGTTGGGCAACGGAAAATTATCTTTAGGACTGGCTCTGTTCAAGTCCCTATAGTCAACACAAATTCAAATCTTGCCGTCCTTCTTTGGCATAGGGACGATGTTGGCCAACCATGTTGAATATTTTTTGACCTCGACAACCTTAGACTGGATTTGTTTTGTCACTTCTTCCTTGATCTTTAGACTTAAATCTGGCTTGAATTTTCTTATTGTTTGCTTGATTGGATCAAACTCAGAATTTATCAGCAATTTATGTGACACAATGCTGGTGCTCAACCCTGGCATATCATCATAGGACCAAGAAAACATGTCAATATACTCTCACAATAGGTGGATAAGTTCTTTCCTTTATGGCACCACGAGGTGGACACTGATACCGGTCTCTTTGATTTCATTGTGATCTCCCAAGTTGACTGTTTTAGTTTCTTCCAGATTGGGTTTTTCGCTATTCTCAAATTCCTCCATATCTTCAACTAACCGTTCCTCATCATCGTCCTTCCAACCATCATCGTCCCCTTCATTTTGTTCATTCAAGCTTTGACATGACACAACATTGGCAGGTTTTAAGCTACTGTTACTGTAGTGGACAAACAAACTAAGTTAGATGATAAAAAAATAACAAAACATATGACTAGGAGCGTTTTAGAATTAATATAGTTTTCCAAATAAATGAAGGCCTTTTCATTGAAATTTGAGAAATAATTACAAAACCATGGCTTGTGACTTGCACAAATACAGGCCCCCGCCTTTTTTGAAAGCAGTAAAATACAAAAATAAAGTTTTGAGATATAAAAGGTGGATCGCGGGGCCTTCTCCAGATCATCACCAATTTCAAAACTATTAGTAATTGCCCTTTCATCTACCATGATGGGCGACGGGTTATGAGTGGAGCGGAGGTCCAATTTTGCAAAGCCTTCCCTGGCGTAATCTGCTTCACCCCGCTGGACTCTGGGAGATCTTCTAGTACAGCATTGCATCCTTCAAACAAATCTCCTATCTCATCTCCAAGACCATCATCATCTGACATCTCTCATATAGGAAATGACTGGAATAGGAGTGGAAAGGGCCTAAACAGATTCTTTTCTAGCTCATCCTCAACCCTATCTTTTTTGGTAGGCTGATACCCTAACCCGTTCTTAGAGCTTCTCTCTGGGATCACAATAGACTCGATAATTCCTTGTAAATTCTTGCCCAAGCCTCAACTAGGTTCGAACCCATTTCTTAACATCATAGTTCTAATTATTTTATAGACAGAAGGCATTGATATTTTGGGTGTCGAATCTCTTTCCGCAGCATGTACAATTTCCACTGTATAGAAACTGCTACCTCTTGGAACATCTTTAATCACTGGAACATAACCATTGGGACGGTCCGCTCGACTTCCTTCTCCTTGGATGACTACTTCATGATCTTTCCAAATGAACTTTAATAATTGATGAAGGGGTGATGAAGTTGCCTTTGCCCCGTGTATCCATGGTCTTCCCAAAAGTAGGTTGTTGCTAGGATGGATATCCATAACATGAAACTTAGTCTTAAACTCAGCAGGCCCCATTTGGATGAGCAAATCGATCTCTCCTATGGTATCTCTCTGCCCTTCATCGAATGCTCTCATATTTACGTAGCTTTGATGAATTTTCCCCAGATCATATCCCATTTGGACTAGCGTGGAGAGGGGACAAACATTCACACCAGATCCATCGTCTATTAATACCTGATTAATTGCATAATCTCGACAAATGATGGTGACATGCATGGCTTTGTTGTTCATTGCTCTTTCAAATGGAAACTCTTCATCACTGAATGATATGTGATGGTTCCCCACAATATTCCCTATCATCACAGCCAAATTCTCAATGCTCATTCCAGCGGGAATATATGCTTTCTCTAAGACCTTCGATAAAGCCTGTCGGCAGTGTTGCAAGCTCAATAATAATGCCAAGACAGAGACTTGGGCCGACATTTTCTTTAAGTATTTTAAAATTGGGTAATCCTTTGGTTGCATATGCCTCCAAAATTCCTCAGCCTCTCCTTCAGTGATTGGCCTTTTCTGTGAATCTTTCTTGTTGGTCAATTCCTCATGGATGTAACATCGTGCTGATCGTGTCATCCCCTGGGCAGCGGTGGTTTGCACAATAAAGTCCTTCTTTGGAGGGGGAACGTACACTTGAGTCGGTGCAATCATCACTATAAATGGGGCTTTCTCGCTGATACTTAAGGCAGCTTCTGCTTTCTCTATCTTTCCTACCTCTTCCACCCTTTTGCGCTTTTTAGAGTTCACCTGAGTAATGGTCTTGCCAGATGCCCATTCGCCTTCTATTTCAATCATTTTAACTATAGATCCCCCATGGTTGGGCAGTGGATTACTGCTAACATTTGGAGTAGGTGCCTCGAGTGTGATGACCTTTTGATCAATCAGATCTTGGATTCTGTGTTTCAAGATAAGACAGTCCTCGGTACTATGCCCTGCTGCCCCTGAATGATAGGCACAATTTTAATCAGGGTGATAAAAACAAGAGCTAGGATTGACAGGTTTTAGCTGTACTGGTTGCAAATGACCAGTATTCTTCAATCTTTCAAACAATTGGGTGCGACTTTCAGCTAGTGGGGTAAAGTTTCGAGGAGGTTTCTTTTCATGGTTTGGACGCTGGGGGTTATACGGGTTTAGGTTTGTGGGAGGGGGTACTTGGTGGTAATTTAGAGGTATTTGGAAATTTGTTCGGCTATTTGGGGGAGTAGTTTTGAAATGAGACTGATAATTTGGAGGTAGAACTGGGTATTGTGGAATGATATTTGGCTGTGGAGCTTGGTATGATGGTGGGATGTTTGGGAGTGGAGTTTGGTATTGGGGGTGGACGTAGAATGTGTCCGGAAGGTTAGGTGATGGCGGGAAAGATAAAACATTTCTAGAATTGAACCGTTGTTTCAATTTTGTAACAGAATTGGCAGAAACCCCACCTACCTCTTCCTTCTTCTTCTTAGAAAACATGTTCCAGATGATGTTGGGGTTTTGGCAATTTTCCCTATCCGAATACCTTCCTCTAATGATTCTCTTATTTTTACCAAATCTGCAAAGGTCGCTCTGACAGCAGACACCATCCTGGTATAATATTCTCCTTCTTGGGCGCGAGAGAACACGGATACCATTTTCTCCTCGGACATGGGAGGTTGCACTTTGGCAGCTTCTTTTCTCCAATGAAAAGCATAATCTCGAAAACTCTCAACGCTCTTTTGTTTAATACGATTTAGTGAATATCGATCAGGGATTATTTCAATATTGAATACGAAACGATCAAGGAAATTCTTAGCCAATGTCCTCCAACCAGTCCACCTTTTTGGCTCTTGAGACATGAACCACCCCAAGGCTTCACCATTCAAACTTCGACTGAATAGGCGCATTAATAACGCCTCATTTTTCCCTATCCCTACTAGTTGCTTGCAGTACCTTCTTAGATGGGCCGTTGGATTTTTGGTACTGTCAAACATCTCAAACTTAGAGACCTTGTATCCTTCTAGTAGATCTACTCCTGGGTGAACACACAAATTGCCATGCCCCAAACCGTCGTGGTCCTTGGCCCCGTGAGACTTTTTTATCCTCATGATCTCTTCTTGCATGGCTAGTAAATTCCTTTCATACTGGGCCCTCCATTCCTTCTCCTTCTCCTCGTAATGGTCCATCTCAGGGTTAGGAAGAAGTTCATAAATATCAGGGGGTATGATGGCTTGAGGAGGATTTGGAAGGCAGGCTTGATTTTGTAGATGGAGGGAATTTGGTTGGTAAGTGGGGAGAACGTTTTGGAAATTGGGAAGGTTATGTGGGCCTTGTAAGAAGTTTGGCGGAATATAAGAGGGATTTTGCAGATTTGTAAATGAATTTGGTGGATTCGAAGGTAGGTTTGCCATATTTTGTGGATTTGGGAGTAAATCTTGTGGATTTGGAAATGCGTTTTGTTGATTTAAGAATGTGTTTTGAGGATTTGGGAATGGATTCGAAGACGGGTTCTGTGGGATTGCGGATGGATTTTGTAGATGGTAGGCGTCTGGATTATTTTCACGATTAGTGTTTTGGACAAATGGAGGAGCAGAGCCGGATGATACATTAGTTGGTTGGTCCCCAAGAATAGGGGTACTAAGGGGAGGGATTTGGAGTGGAGTCCCGTGTCCCCCCGGAGCAAGGGCATTGATGGTGATGGCCCAGTTAGCCAATTCTCGAGTGCGATTTATTTCCTCCTGAAGCAATTCTAATTTTCTTGCAAGTTCCTCAATCATCTCATTCTGTTCCGCTATCATATTATCCCAGATATCCAGTGCGTTTTCTTCATTATTTCCTGTCATTTTTGAATGATGGTCCGAGGATGGAATTTTCTGTGCTTTCGATCGGGTGAAGTAGGGATGTTCTTTCAGCTTATATCAACATGGAGTAATTTCTATGATCTTTTGAGTAAAACAACTCAAAGGCAGATGTGTTAGTTTTCGTATATGATAAATAATGCAAAATATTTGACATGAAATAACCACATAGAGTTGTTTGAGTCATAGCCAAGTTCGTCCATAGACATAGTGGATAAACTTGCCTTTGATTCAAACATACGCACATAAGTACATGAAACAGTTATATCACATAAAAATGTTATAATAACGCGTATCCTAGCTGGGGTGACTCTTTTGAGCCAAGGGTTCAGGCCTAACAATTTTTGAAGAAAATATATGATTCCTCGAAGTTAATCCATTAACCTCCAACTTATATAGACATGAAAAGGGCATAAATGCTTACAAACGATAACAAAATAGGGATACAATCTTTAGGGAAAGGGAAATAACATGAAAGAAGACACGTTCCCACACAGGGGATAGAAAATACTAATTCCCGGGTGCTTCTTCTATCAACCTTTGCCTTCTTAGCTCGTCCACTTCTTTATTGGTGACATCCGTTGATGTTCAAATTGTGCCTTAGATACGACCTCCAAAATCGATCAATTTTTTTGCTTATCTTGCTTCAATTCTTCTTACAAAAGTAAGCAAATCAAGCTTTTTCCTGACCCCCAAAGGATAATGGATTGAATTAGACAGGCATACATTTTTTTCAACACATAAATATGGTTCGTCTATAATTGACTCGGGGGCAATAGACGCAGGACAGGTTTTCTAATGGGCCTAATACCTCGCTCGAATATTGGGTCGTCTTAGGCATATGCCTAAAATAGGGTTTTGGTTTCGTTCTATCCTCGGCGTCTAGAGTGGTCTTGGACACTGGTTCTCAAGCGGACAACTTGAGTTTGAAAATACGAACAGTGTCAGGCGACTCACATGCTGATAAGCTGTTCGTATTTCCAACACATTTTGGAATTGAACAACAGGGGTCGGGACATCCACGAAACCCCAAAACAGTTTAAATAATGTAGGAATATGCCATGAGATGCGATAATTAAACTTTACATAATCGAAACACATAAACACATAAACAGTTAATCAAAGACGAAATAAAACATTTGGTTAGAACCTAGTTAGATCCCCAGCAGAGTCGCCATTTCTGTTTTGCAGAGAATTTTTGACTTTTGAAGAGAGTCGCCACTTAATTTTGAAAAGGAATTAAGAAACCTTTAGAGAGTTACTTCAAATGATTCAAAATAGGAAAATCATTTAAAGTTAGAGATTCTAGATAAGCGGTTCCTATTAACATTTTAGGAAGGTGTTAGGCACCTAAAACGTCCTCTAACTTGCAGTTACCGGACTGTTTGAAAATCGTCTTTTGATTAACTTCGAAAAGATTAATTTGTTGAAGTAGTGATTTGATTTTTTCAAAAAATAAAAAGACTTGTGTAAAATAGATTTAGGAGACTTAGTAGGAATTTTAACTAAGTCTAAACAAAACTAATAAACAAATAAACACATAAAAGGGGAAGAGAGGAGAAAGTAAAGGATTTAGGCCATTAGGCCCAAATCAACGAGACCTGTCCTAGTCTAGTTGAGCTTCCGACCCATTTCACTTGTCCTAAACTATTTTTAGAGTCTTTGGCTCGAGTCTTGATCAACCTGTATTAAATACAACTTTGGCTTCGAGGCCAAAATGAATGAATGAATGAATGAATGAATAAAAAGAAGACAATAATAAAAATTGATACTTTTCAAGTCTTTTAGTGACCTCATCAATGGGTTTTGACCCATTTTTCTTCTTCGTCTATATTCTAGCACCCGCACGCCATGTAGTGGACCTTTGGTTTAAACTTCAAAGGGGTGAGCCTCATTTACCCATTATGAAATGCAAGAGGAGAGGAGTCTATTTGGACTCGAGATATTTTTTTGCATGCAAAGAAAAGATAAAGAAATTAATATATGTTCAAGGCATAAAAGTGACATATTTCAAAGTAAAAAAACTATCAAGAACCAATTTTTGAATGACAAGAATAAGCACACTTGCACAAGAATGAGAGTCAACAAATAAAAAATGCAAAGAAAAGTTTTACAATCATACTATGTATGAGTCAAAAATATCCAACTAATTTTATTTAGTCGCAAAAGTTCGAACTTTCTTATCATTTTGAAAAGACAACATACGAACAAAGAAGAATAAACATCTTGGATGAAAAATAAAGCTAGCACTTCATATCTTATATGAGGGTTTTGAAATCCATTAAAATAATTAGTAAGCAAATGATAAATTCTTGACTTAACTAATTACTATTTTTATTAAGGTGCAACAAATAATAATAACTATTCTTCCAACATAAAATAAATAACTTTACATGCTATAAAAAACATATCTACCAATAATAAATTTAAACAAGACATGGGTATTGTTTTTCAAGTAAAGATCTAAACTTTATCCAAAATAATCAAAGAATAAAGTAAAAAAAGAGAAACAATCAATATTATCTATTCTTTTCAACATAAAGGAAATAACTTTACATGCTAAAAACAAAAATATCTACCAACATTAAGTTTAAATAAGACATGAGTATCGTTTTTCAAGTAAAGATCTAAATTTTATTCAAATAATCAAAGAATAAGATGAAAAGTCAAAACATTCAACATTAACTATTCTTCTAAACATAGAGAAAATAACTTTACATGCTAAAAATAAATGTATCCAACAACAATGAGTTTAAACAAAGCATAAATACATCTTTTAAGCAAAGATCGAAACTTTATCCAAAATAATCAAAGAATAAAGTAAAAAAAGACACATACAACTATTGCTAGCTCATTTTTATATCATGGACATGAAAATAATTAGAATATCGATATCACAACATCCTAGGGCCTTCAAGGCCATCTACAACATACAATCCCAACAAACAAAATTATATCTACGAACTACGAAGAAGAAAAAAGATGAAGAACGAAACAATAATAAAAACTAAAATAAAAAAGGTGTGTTTACTTTTTTGGGGGCAGCAAAACGAGACTACGATCTTCGTTGGAATCAAACACCACCGAAAAACGTCCCTGGTAACTCAAAAATCTTGATTAGCCGATCAACTTATGAAACACAAATTTTTACTAAATAAAAATAATTATTTTTGCTCAAAAGGATTTTTTCACCTTTCTAGCCTTTTTTTCTTCTTTCTTCCTCATCTCTCTACCAAAGTAGTGGTAGTATTTATAGGAGAGAATGGGGTATTTTTTTCCTTTTCCACCAATGTGGAAGAAAAGTATTTATAAGAAAGGATAGAGATTTATTTCTTGTCATCTACCAATGTGGGAGAAAAAGCATTTAGGGGGATTTTCGGAATATAAAATTAAAGATAAGGTGAGGTGGAAGATAATGTGGGGGGGAAATAATACAATGTAGTACAATCTTTGAATTTTAAAATTGGAAAAGGACAAAGTTGGGGGGAATAGTACAATTTGAATTTATTTTTTGGTGGGAATTAGGTAAAAGTTATGAGAGTTCTTGAGAATTTTGGGGTTATCTAAAATATAACCCCAATTGAAATTTAAAATTTAGCCATATTTATTTATTTTGACCAAATTAAAAATTAATTGATGAATTGCATTGCAATTATGACCAATTTTCAATTATGATCAAATCTAATAGATTAGCTAAATTAAATTAAAATTCGATAAGAATTAATACTTTTTTTTATCCCGAGCTTCTTGATTTAATAAAATGAATGCATATTTATCCAAATAAATTATTTTTGAGAATAAATTATATTTAAATTAAGATTTTAATCATTTGAATTTATTTTCAATATAAGCCTTAATTAAATTCGATATTTTGTAAAATAAATATTTAAGTAACAAATTATATAATCTCGTATAACTGAACATGGTAGTATATAATCGCTACTTAAAATGACAAAATCACGTACGAAAAATATTTTAAGTTTTTTTTTATTTGGATGAAATAATTATTTTGGTTTATTAAAAACTGAAGAAACTCAGGATTAAATTTAGTCGTGGAGGACAAAAATTAGGTGTCAACACAACACATAAGCTTCTTCTTGAACCTCTCCCAAGTCTCGTGGAGAGCCTCAGTTGGAAGCTGTTTGAAATTGCTTATCTCATCTCTCAATTGTGCTCTCTTGGATGGCGGAAAGAATCTTTCTAGGAAAGCGTCTTTCAGTTGCCTCCAATTGGTGATAGAGTTGGGAGTTAGCCCATTCAGCCATAGAGTTGCCTCTCCAGATAGAGACAATAGAAATAGGCGCAGATGAATTGCATTCTGACCAACCCCTGGATTGTCAAACAACTTGCATATTGAGATAAAATTAATCAGATGCATATTCGAATTGTCGCCTGTAAGTCCGCCACATAACCCTTTGAGTTGCAGCAGCTGGATCATAGTGCTAGTAATGTTGAACTTGGATTCGGGTGCTAAAGGCGGAGGAATAATTGCCCCTATGGCACCAGGCGGAGGAATAATTGCCCCTATGGCACCATCCCCATCCAGTTCATCATCGTCATCGTCAAAAGAAAACTGCATAACTTTGCGTTCGGGTCTCATTCTAGCATGGCGATCTTTGTTGACAGGTGCAGCCAAATCATCTGCATGCCTTGGATTTAATAGCTCATCATCACCCAGATCTTTATCATCAGGATTTGGTGCCTGACTTGGGTTATCAGCGTTCTGCTGATTTACTTGCGTAGCTGCCAATGCAGCTAACCTAGCCTGCTCCTGTTGAGCAGTTATTCTTTTAGGGTCTTGTTGCACATCCATTATGCTAATGAGATGTGGTTCAAGATTTATAGGTAATAATGGTTGACCCGATCTCCGTGTATTTGGCATGCACAAGAGTCAACCTATTCAAAACAAAAACAACAAACAAAAAGTAAAGTTTGAGAATCTTTGACCAAAGGGTCTATTAACTATCACAAACTTAGTTGACAACCGTATTCCTCGAAAACGGTGCCAAAATTTGATACACCCAAATTACAACTCTCAGTAGAAAGTGTAAGCGGTCGCTATCAAATATAGAACCCTACTCAGTTGGGTGTCGAATCCCACAGGGAATACTGTGCTCACTAAGTGTCATAATTGTTATTAGATTGTTGATCAGAGTTTCTTAACCAAAATGGGGGTTTGTTTTTTCCTTAATTTGTAAAATGATAAATTGTAACAAAGTTTGTTCAATTAATGATTTTCTCCGTATTTCATAACTTTATGAGATTAATCAAACCAGGGTTATGATCACCAAAATGCCAGCATCATTTGAGTTGTGAATTATTTATGAGTTCCACTTAACAAATTCAATTGCAAGAAAGGTTGAATCCTATTTTATATCCACTAGTTTCTCAACCTAAATGGATAGATTATCCTATAGTTTTCTCAAACTCATAGGCTGCCTTATTCTTTCAACCTAGTTCTCATGTAAGCTAATCCTATTAGGGCATTAGCTATTACTCTAAAGGTTAAGGCCCTTAGAATCCATGTAAACACCTTTTTTTCCTCACAAACACTTTCCTCTCGGACAAGTGGTGTTCTAGGGCTTACTCCTCAAGTTTGCAACCAAGAAAAGTCATGAAATTGAAGAAAGGTTTATGCAATGTTATTCAATTATGGAACTCAAATTGATTCCCAACCTATAGATGCATTTCACATTAAGGATCCCATAACCCTAGTTATGAGATTTAGCCACAACACTCCATAGAAGATAAAGAATTTACTCTTGCATTATTCATAAATAAATAGAAAGTTTACTTACAAAGTTATTGAATCTTCAATGATCAGTTATTTGATACTAAAATTCTCCAAAGTACTTGGATACCAAGAAGTTCAATAGATGAAAAAGAAAACTTGTAAAAGGTAAAAGATGCGTTCTTACCCCTAAAAGTTGGTATTTATATGTCCCAGCTAAAAAAAAAAATTTAAAATTTAAAAAATAGAAAAACCGCGTCCCATTTGATAGTTCATATGACAGACCGTCAAAGATCTGACGGTCCACCATCTTTTCCGTCACTCGATTCATTCAAATGACAGTTTCTGGATAATATCTGACAGTACACCTGGCGGTCCATTGATGGAATGATGTTTCGCCATTTTAACCATCGCAGAGTCCTTTTGGAAGGCAGCTTCTGGATAAGAACTGACGGTCAATATGGTGGTCCGTCCCATGTCTGACGGTCCGCCATATTGTCCGTCATTCGACTCCTCTGGAGGCCTTGTTCTGGTTCAACTTGACGGTATCTATGGCGGTCTGTCGTAAACCTGACGGTCCGTCATTTTGACCGTCAATTCCCCTTTTTTGCTACTTTTTCCAGTTTTCTTCTGTGGTTATCTCCTTTCACTGAAACACTAAAAACCTTCATTAAATATCACTTTGGTTGCTTGAAAACATACAATTTTTCTAAGAAAATAATGCTAAATGTTCCGTAAAACACTGGAACATCACCCAAACACAGATTCATTAAAGAAAAAAATATGTTTTTATCAGATTTTTTTTCAGGATTAAGGAAATAAAACCACTAAAATAATAATATAAGCATATGTGTAAGACTCATCAATGACTAAATAGAAGAAAGAGAGAATGCTCTATTTCACCCTTGAACTATATCCAAAACGGCTGAGACACACCCCAACTTAAAGAGGGTTCTATTACCCCTAAACTAATTAAAAGTGTAATTTTGATACCTTTAGTGCCTACATGGCACATACGTGGCACAATACACTAAGGGTCCACGTAGGCACACGTGTGTGCCACATATGTGTCATGTAGGCACTAAGGGTGTTAAAATTATACTTTTAATTAGTTCAGGGGATAATAGGACACCCGTTAAGTTCAGGTGCCTCAACCGTTTTGGGTATTGTTTAAGGGTGGATTAAGATATTTTCTCTAGAAGAAATTAATAAAACAAGAAACAAGAAGTAGGAGACTTTATTCAATAACTCAAAAACTCTTGAATTTTTAACTCTACAAAATTAAAATATATAACCTAGCACACATATTTATAATACTGAAAATAAAATTAATTTAAATAGGACTACGAAACCTATTACTATATGAACTAAGACAAACAAATTTCAATTCTAATAAACAAGACATGAACTAAATAAATATCAATATTAAATCTTAAACAACTTAAAAATTTCTACTCTTGATTTAATTCCTACACAGGACTAAAATATAAGCAGGTGCTGGAGCCACCTTATGTTAAAAGGTGTCAATTGTTTAGCTACAAAATTATACTGCTTATTTAGATCAAATTTTTAATTTTATGTGTATATATATTATTTGTTGACTCATCCTTTTTTTTTTTTATGTCTAACTATTATATATTTTTTTATTTTGATATCATTTAGTAAGAAAAAAAAAATCTCTATTGCCTGAAACATCTATTTAAAAATAGGCGAATTCTATCAATTTCATCAAAATCTTAATGTAATTTTACATGGTGGATGCAACTGAAATTAATAAAAAGAGTAGAAATGTCTTGTGATTAACAAATTATTAAACTCAGGAGTCAAAATTTGTTTGTTTTTCTTATAATCGCAGCAGAACTAGTAATTGTTGGTACATTTTATTATTAAAATAAAAATACTAAAGTGCATGATAATTAGTAGGCATAAAGTGAAAAAAGTGGTATCATTATTCTTGTGATTCACCACATTATATTTTTGTGTTAGTGCGTATGAATTGTGATAAAGATGATCATAAGTTCTTGTAACTCATATGACAATTAGTTCTTGTAACTCTCAAGGTCATTAGTTCTTGCAACTCCATGACCATTACTTTCATGTAACTTATGTAACATCAACACTACTCATCTACCTACATTACTATCCCACATTCATTCTATTCATTACATGAAAGAATTCTACACCTATAAATAGTGGTGATTCTTCTTTTGTGTTGTGTAGAGTATACAAGGAAATATGATAAGTGTGAAAAAGATGTGAAGTGAAAGAGAGAATTGAGACAAAGAAAATTTTTTAAGTCTTCAACTATATTCACTACACCAAAACGGAATAAATATAGTAGTGAAAGAGAGAGTTGAGACAAAGAAAATATTCTAAGTTTTTAACTATATTCACTATACAAAGAGTGTAAATATATGTTGAAGGAAGGTGTTCTTATGATGGAGCTTTGGACTCTCCAATTAATCCGGAGTTGCTTGAGTTGTACATCGTTGATGAGCTGTTGTATCCTGGAGGGGACAAGTCACGAGATATACTACTGGATCGGTATAGATTATGCCGCAGTGGGTTTGATTCTCCTTAAAAAAAAGTGAGATATTCGCGTCTCAACTAAGAAGAAGATTATTTTATTTTCTTCACTTTTGTTCTTTTTATTTTCAACTGTAATGATTATTGTAATTTGTGGTATATTACACCAATAATTTTAAGGAGAATCATATTTTGTTACAGTTTACAAAAATTCACAGATATCAAGATGAAGATCTTAACATCTCAACATCACTAGTCTCTTCAAGAGATGAAAGGGAAGAGAAGAAGGGTAAAACATTTTATACTTCCTCAGCTCAAGCAATGAAAAGGTAAAAACTTTTCTACTTGTGGTGGAAGAAAGGTAAAAAATCTTCTACCTAATATTTTTAATGAAAAAAATGATACTACTTTTCATGATCATAAAGTGGTATTCTAAATCTTGAAATAGTGGGGGCTAATGAAATGAGAAAAAATCACCATAAAATTGTGACATTTGCACTTTTGAGAATGGGTTAAAAAAGTGTTATAAATGCATAATTATTATTGGAGTAAATCACATGTCATTATTAATTTGCATATGACTTGATGTCTTATATTTGGCTCTAGAATGTTATCAAAGAAAGAATAAAAAATGTTGATTAGCCATTTGACATTAAATATTTAGGTGAGATAAATTTTATTCTTGGAATAAAAAATACCTAAATTATGTGATGAACTTTTTCTTGATATGTCACATTATGGTGAAAAAAGAATTTGTGAAATACATTTTGTTGATTGCATATGAGTCATGCAACTTCTTTTGATTCAAATATGTGAATGTGGTGTGGAAAAAAAAAAGAATTTACTAGCTTAATGAAATATGAAATATGTGGCTAGTTGCACTTGGCATGAAATTATGTAAAAGTACTTAAACAGGTTACACAAGCAAATCAGGTATATTTACTTGGTTAAAAAAAGTTGTGGCTTGTTGTACTTAAAAGTGCTGTTGATGCAAAATGAGAAGAAAAAAACTTGGTGCTATTTGTTGAAATGAAAAAGCAAATTATTATTTGCTAACTTTAATGTGGAGGTTGAACTAATTATTTTACGTTCAATTAGTGAAAAAGTGAATTGATCAATCACTTTATTTTGAGAAAGTGATTTCTCTAGTTTGAGTTATTTGATAGCATTAAAAATTTATTGATAGAGTATAAATCATTTTTATAATGATAAATTCAGACAATAAGGAGAAAAACGTAATATTATGAGATCACATTGATCAATGGTATACCAATATTAATTGTGTTAACTCTGTAATAATCTTGCAGATTCAAAATCAAGGCCTTCGCAAGATAAAGGGTCTGAAATGCATCGAAGGGGAGGAAGGAAGCCTATAAAAAAAAATCATGAGTCATATATGAGGAAACCCAACCTGAGGACTAGAGATCCTATAACCAGGTTCAATGGGAAGAACGAATCGTATGATGACTTGGTGTGAGATGCATTGTTGTTTAATCCTTCCTATGGTGTGAGTGCATTTGTTCCTGTAATGAATTGTTAAGGTTGAGTCTAAGAACTCTTAATGAAATTTTGTATCTCTTATGAGTGGGGTGTCGATATTACAGGACCATCCTTGACAAATTTCACCCATGTGAGTGTGGAAGTAGGTCGCTTCCTATGAGAATGAGGCTTATTCTAAAAAACGCTCATGAAAAATCGGGATAACACCTGACCATAATGTGCTGGCTATTAAAGCTTATGCCAATACCTTGATTGTTGTGTGTAAGCAGTAACACTTTATTTCCCTTAAGCAGTCATAGTTCAAGTCTGAGATCACTACTAACTCTGGAGTAAAGTTTATTGTTTTACTAAGTGGAGGTTCAATGCAGAACACACCTTCATTATGCACAATAGTCTCCCTTCAACTAAACTGGTGACAACTCTCTTATTTCAATATTAAAATGAGTGGGGGAAAGTTGGTTCATTTTATTATCAAATTAAAAATTTCATTTTATTATCAAATTAAAAATATTAAACCGCATGACAATTAGTAGGCATAAAGTGAAGAAAGTGGTATCATTATTCTTGTAACTCACCACATTATATTTTTGTGTTAGTGGGTATGAATTGTGATAAAGATGACCATAAGTTCTTGTAACGCATATGACCATTAGTTCTTGTAACTCTCAAGGTCATTAGTTCTTGTAACTCCATGACGATTACTTTCATGTAACTTATGTAACATCAACACTATTTATCTACCTACATTACTACCCCTCATTCATTCTATTCATTATATGAAAGAATTCTACACCTATAAATAGTGGTGATTCTTCTTTTGTTTTGATGTAGAGTGTACAAGAAAATATGATAAGTGTGAAAAAGATATGAAGTGAAAGAGAGAGTTGAGATAAAGAAAATTTTTTAAGTCTTCAACTATATTCATTACACCAAAAAAGAATAAATATAGTAGTGAAAGAGAGAGTTGAGACAAAGAAAATATTCTAAGTCTTCAATATATTCACTATACAAAGAGTGTAAATATATGTTGAAGGAATGTGTTCTTATGGTGGAGCTTTAGACTCTTCAACTAATCCGGAGTTGCTTGAGTTGTACATCGTTGATGGGATTTTGTATTCTGGAGGGGACAAGTCACGAGATATATTGCTGGATCGGTGTAAATTATGTCGCAGTGGGCTTGAATTTCCTTAAAAAAAGCGAGATATCCGCGTTTCAGCCAAAAAAAAGATTATTTTATTTTCTTCACTTTTGTTCTTTTTATTTTCAACTATAATGATTATTGTAATTTGTGGTTTATTACACCAACAGTAATCAGTGTCGTCTTAATTATGAAACTTTTATAAATAATTATTACTAGGCATGGAGTAGGACTGGGCAGAATTCGAATTCAAACTGAGATTAGAATTGATACTTGGTTTAATTTTTAATTCGTTAATGAAGGGAATATCTGTGCTGAATCAATTTATTATGAGATGATTTAGGCAGTACTGTTTGAAAGGGACAAATTTATTGGTGTAAAAATTAGAAAAAGAAATTGGCAAAGTAACAGTCATTGTCAAATGAAATGATGCAGTATAAAATTCAAAATTACTCCTTAAAATTGTGATTTTCCATACAATATTTATTATTCACATTAAAATCTAAATAAATATTTAGGCCTCATTTATTTGCACTTAATGGAAGTCTGCATCTGAATGATTCAGACTTTAGACCATTAAGTGCATTTATTTTTATTAAGATTTTGGCTCTTAATAGGTCTTAATCATTCAGATCTGGAACCAATTCTTATTCATTAAGAGATATTCTTGTGTTGGATAATATTCACCACCACTTTATTCATAATCATCAGTCACCATCACTAATCATTTTTGTCACAACCACCTAGCCACCAACCACATCCAACATCACAATCACCATTCACAATCATAATTACTACTAACCGCTATTTTCAGTTGCTACCATATCTACCATCTCCATTATTTTAATTATATATGTTGCTATCACCACCATCAACGCCAACGCCAATGTCATCACCACCACCATCATCATCAACCAATCCCAACTACTAACCAGCTCATCTATCACAACTAGCACCACTACTAACTACCACTAACACATCATTAGCATCCACACATTATTCGACCACCACCACCATTGTCATCGGTGTCACCGCCTCTACCACTGGTTCAATCACTATTATCACTACAGTATATCTCTACTAATAATCATTTCCACCATCATAACTAACAGCATCTTCAACTACCACCAATATATCGTCAATCATCATGCATTCATTTTTTAACCTATCACAATCAATACCTCTAACTACTAACATTAACCAACTTCAAATCACTACCACCATCACTATCAATCGTCATCATCATAACAGCCACTACAATACCAAACATCTCTACCATTACAACTATCACCACCAACATTACTAATCACTAACATCAATCATTACCACCACCACCACCGTTACAAACCATCTCCATTATCACTAACAAATATAAATATTTTTTTCAATCAAATAATAATTTTATTATATTAAATTAAATATTTATCTAATATATAATTATTTTTATTTGAATTATATTTTTATTATATAAGCAGTTAAATAAACTTTGTATATTTAGATATTGAAAAATAAATAGTCTTAACCATTTAGTTTTCAGATCTGAAGACAACATCTTAATCATTCGTATATGCATTCAAATTCAGACGTCTGAATCTTAATAAAAACAAACGGAGCCTTAGTAATTATCTAAAAAGACAGAGGTGGTAAAACTTTATAGGTTAAAGTATTTACTTCACATCTATATCTATATATATTCCGTACTAAATAATAAAAAAGTCTTGCCTATTAATTTGTGAAGTGACAGCTTATAAAGTTGACACATGTATATTTTTAGGACAAGATAGTTAATTAGTTAAAAATTAGTTAGTAAATATTAAATATCTAATAAAAAATTAAAAACTGATTAAGAAATCAAAATAAACATAAAAAACTGATTGTTGAAGAAACAGGATCTTTTATGAGGAAATGGGGTAGTCTTTTTGGGATTTTCTCTCTCTTTTTAATTAATAGATATTTATTGTTTTTCTTTAAATTTTTAAAATTAAAATATTACTATAATAAATCTGAAGCAAACAAAAAAGACAAAAACTAACCTCCAGGTCCCTTACTCTTCGTTAACCCCCATTAACCTATATGTCAATTATATTTATATATTTATATATAAATTAGATTTAGATTTTGAATCCTTAACAAATTAATTCAATAAATAAAATAATATATTTATACATTATTTGTTTTATATTTTTTTTGGACAATTAACAATTCAAGCTAAGCAAATAGTATATTTGTTTCTAAAAGTGGCAGCCTAAACAAATAGTAAATGGCTAAAGTTTGAATGATGAAATTAAAAATGATTTCAGCTTTCAAATTAAACAAAAAGTAACGTGGGTTAATTAGTTTCTCTTTTGAAATAAACTTGATTTTTTTTAAAAAAATGTTACATTTGAAGGAAAGTAGGATAGATTGTAAATTTGTATAAATAGAAAATGCATAATTAAAATGTGGATTTATTTGAGTTAATTTAAATCTACATATTATTGAAGCAAGCTTTATTAATTACTTAACATTTAAAATTGTAATAATAAAGTTTCAAATTCTTATTCTTTTATTAGTGTAAAATAATTAACAAATATTTTAATATTTATATCTTTAATACAAAAAATTAAAAAGCCAAAAAAAGAAAAATGAGAAAATGGAAAACCGTTTTCTAAAGTGAACTACCCATTCACAATGCTCACACAGTTATTCCCATTCTCATACCCCCACGTTACGATGCAGTTATATGCAATACTCATTATCACATACAATTCACAAGCTCTCTATTACGGCATTATATATGCAGACGTAATAAATATTCGGAGGAGTTAATATGTGCAAATAAGGAGAGGGCATAAGGCTCACGGAATATACATTCTCTGCAACTAAAAAAGAGTATTGTATGCATTTTTTAATTGGAGAGATCAATAATACAGCATAATAAGAGGTCATTTTTACTTCTCCAAGGGAATAACAGGGTACATGAAATAGATACACAACTAACTCTTGCACGGTGTTTAGCATATGGCTCCCACAAATATTAACAATTGATAGTTTTGGCAAAGACTGAATTTATATGATGTCGCGTTCAATCTTCATTCTTTTGTTATAATTACGGCTTTTTTTTACTACAATATTGTAGAAACTCTAAAATCATCGATATATTTGAAGTACCTTTTGTATATTTTATTGGGTCTCTACTAATTAATGTATATATATATTGCAGGTGAATGGAATCACCCATGCTAGGACTTAGGGTGTTAAAGATGACAATAGAATGTATATATTTAAATAAAAGTTTCAACTTTATTCATTCCACAAAATTACTTATGCTAATTGTCTTGGAAGATCATGCAAATACCTGTGCAATTAAACGATGAATGATTCAGTCTTTTATTTTAACAAAGGTATGTGCTTTGTTTTCATGTTCTATTTCTTTTTTCGTTTTTCATGTTTCATTTTCAAATGGTGTTTTTCTGAATTTTTACAACAATACATTTATTAACATTCTGAATTTTGCAGTAAATATATTAACATTTCTGAATTTTATTAACATATAAAAGTTGCAAAAATGGAGAAGCTTGAATAACCAGAAGTCTCATGTCTCTTTTTAATTTTGTTCTACTTGTTGTCATTGTAAAAGTAAAAGTTTTTATCAAAGGTTAATTCTCCTTATTTCTCTTTGATTTTGTTTAATTTAATGTCATTATATAATTTATTTTACTTCTTTTGTTTTTATCTGTCTCTTTCTTTAAGATCATTTTATATCTATTTGCTTGTAGTAATTTTTTCTTTCAGCCAACGATTGCTTCGTCTATATGCTTGAGTTTCTATTCATGTTTTCACACAACTATTCATTCCAATGAATTTCAAATATATGTTTTGACCTTTTTCTTGATTTGTTCAATTTTTCTGCATATGCTTGCTTTTATGTCAGCATTTTGAAATTTAGTTTTAAAAATTTCATCATATAATATGAGTGCTGTCATAAAATGATAGCAATAACATCGTTTTTATTTTTAATTAAATTAAAAGTCATACAAATTATAAATTTGTAAGGATAAGATCCTATAATCTCAAACTTACACAAAGATTATATGTTAAATATTTTGTTTCATACTTGAAGCTCTCATTCGAAAAATGTTTCTGAATTTGATTTTGATGTTAATAGCATAACTTTTATAATGTAGTGATTAAAAAAATTAATTGAAAGATTACGATTTTAAATTTAAATTTAATATTAAGCATTCTAGAGATGGTTATGATTTCACCACTTCATCATGATGGTAAGATTTCTAAAATTTAAAATATCTTTGTTAATAAAGTTTTGAATTTAAATTTAATATTAAACATTTTAGAGATGATTACAATTTCACCACTTCATCTTGATGGTAAGAGTTCTAAAATTCAAAACATCTTATTATTAAGGTTTTGAATTTGAGTTTAAATTTAAAATTAAACATTTTTTAGATGGTTACAATTTCGCCACTTCATCCTGATTAAGAGTTCTAAAATTCAAAATGTCTTTTAAATAATGTTTTTAATCCAACTCCAAGATAAAAGTTAAATAAAATTAATGTGGCAATTTTTAAAATAATTTTTTAATTTTTTAAAAATGAATCTTAGGACTTCTTAACCTTTGTAAAAACAAATTGAATTAATATATAAACTTTTTAATTGAAAAGTAAAATTTTTAACTTTTAATGAAAGTTGTATGAACCAATCAATCAATATATATATATATATATAAAGGAGAGTCATAGAGGAGGTGATGTGACACCTCTTTATGACCTCCATTCATATTTATCCTTTTGTGGTTTTTTTGAATTTTTTATTTCATTCTTTGCATTGATCAATTTGTTCAAAAAATTCTATCACATTTATTTATTTAATTATATTTCATAGGTTATAAAAAACCTCCATCTATATATATTCTCCATTTAAAAACATGTCTCTTGAACTCCCTTTTTTATGGCTCAACTAATATATAAATAACAATCATGAAGTGTTGGATGTACATTTCTATTCTCCTTCCTTCATATTTGATTTCTACCCTTGATCTCTTCTAATATGAGTCAATCAATAAAAACTGCTAAATTTTTATTCAAGTTAGCAGTAGAGAATTTTCTTTCTTTTTCATTATTGTTTAAGGTAAATTTTTTATTTACAATATAAGACAATGCTCACGTGTGAAAGAATATGCGTAAGTACTAATTACATGATGCATTTGAATTCATCAGAAGGATGATGTGGATGATGTGACACCTCTCTATGACCACCATTTCTATTTATCTTTTTCCTTCTTTTTTGAGATTTTTCTCTCAGTTTTATCAATTATTTTATTTTAAAAAGTCATTTTCATAACCCATAATTATTTATATTCATAAATTATACTCTTAAATAATATTAATAATATCCATAACTCCCAAACTTCTCATTTTCATAACCTCCAATTATTTACTTTTGCAACCACTATTTTTCATAACCTCCAATTATTTACTTTTGCATTAAAAGTTCAATAACAATCATAGTGTTTTGATATATAAACAGAATCAAGTTGTTGATGTTGTTTGCCCTTAGCATCGCTTCAAGGTATGAGCAATCTTAGAAGTCATTCTTTTAGGTTCCATATTATTTTGTAAAAGTATATTTCTTTTATGCTATGTGTAGTTTATTAGTAAATCTTTTTTTATAAGTATGTATTTTTGTTTGTTTTAATTTCACTAGAACTTTTATTGCAGATGATAACATTAATATTATGAGTAGTTTTTCAGATTGGATTGAGATGGCAACGCTCTAATTATCATTATTTGAATTTTTTTTGAGAGAAATTGTTTATATATAAGTAGTTCTTCTTTCTTCATGAAAAAGATAGTTCTTCTTTCCTCTTTAGATTGTTTATATTATTCTTGTTATGATACCTTATTTCATGCTTTATTACGAATCTGTTTACTTTTCTCTGTTTACTATTACTTGTGGGTGTCATATTTATGTTATGCCATCTTGTTCTATGCTTTACTATGAATTTGTTTAGTATTCTGTGTCTTGAGCCGGGGGTCTATCGAAAACAGTCTTTCTACTTCTTTAGAGGTAGAGGTATGGATTGCATACATCTTACCCTCCCCAGACCTCACTATGTGGGAATACACTGGGTTTCTTGTTGTTGTTGTTGTTGTTCTCGAAACCTGCACATGCAAAAAATTTAGTGCACCAGACTATCCTTTAATTTAACTATTCTTCTCCTTCCTTTTTTTTAGGTGGGGTTCGCTTTTAGTGTAGCAAGATCAAATTATTTTTTACAGTAGAATCTTAGAAAGAAGTCAATGAATACACATGTGCTACTTAAAGAAGTATCTAAGTATCTTTTCACAATTATATAGATAAATTTTAATAAATTTATTGATCGAATGTGGGAATATAAAATTATTTATATTTTTAAACTACACTTTAATTCATAAGAAAGTTGTTTATCGATTTGGAAGATTGGAGTCCTCAATTTTTTATATTTTATAAATTTTTTCAGTTAATTAACGATTTAAAAGATTTTTATTTTATATTTATCGGGATATATTGATCTTACAATTTGAAAGAATAAAAAAATGTTGGATTAAGATCGAAATGATTTTATGAAGTTGGTTGTCTCTCTTTCTCTGTCTATTCATTTTATTCCTCAACAGAGAAATCTTAATTCTTCTCTTCATTAACTTAAATCCGTACTCATCCAAAAATGAATATTTTTATTAAATTGGGATTGAAATTTTTTTTTTCTTGATTTTACATGGCAAGAAAAATTAATCATCTCCCATGATTCTATTTTAATTACTATTCTTTCTTTATGACAATTACATCTTATAAATACTGCTCATTCTAGAGATTTATATTAAGCAAAGGTCGAGATGAAAATTATTTGTTCTGACATTTATAAAGTTTCTTTTTTTCATTTAAAATGTTTATAAGAATAGCTCACTACATGCAACTTATAAGAGAAGGTATTTTTTATTTATTAATCTATATTAAAAAATAATTTTCTTATTATGTAAAATATATGCAAGTTGAGAAAATTAAAATTCTCTTCGTGACCTTTATAGATGTCTAATTATTTTCTTTGCTAGAAAAGGGTGAGAAGA
Organism: Capsicum annuum; assembly: GCF_002878395.1. NCBI lineage: Eukaryota > Viridiplantae > Streptophyta > Magnoliopsida > Solanales > Solanaceae > Capsicum > Capsicum annuum. The sequence continues at coordinate 100,304,718 of NC_061112.1, forward strand.
TATATATAGTTTCACCAAAAAATCTTTCATATAGTAAAGTTCTTTTTTCTTTTTATGTTAAATTTATGTATATTAGTATTACAAGAAATTTTTTTAATCACTTTGTCACAAACTTAAATTGTTGGTAATTAATTCAGCGAGACTCGTAGAATGAGATTTAGCAACATATCATAAAGAATAATTAATATTTTAAATCATAATTTTTTTGAAACTTTTTCTCACCTTTCTTTCAATTATTTAATTTTACAAAATCATCTCCTTAATTAATATTTATAATATTAACTCTCAATCCTTTCATATTCATAACTCTCAATTATTTAATATACAAGTTTATGACACATTAAAACCACATTAATAAAAAATTATTTTGAGCTATATACAATGATCATTCTATTTTCATTTTTTCACAGTCTTCATCTTTTATGTCTCTTTGATTGACTACTTTTTTTTATTTATTTCATCTGATATCTGATTTTGCAGAAATCGTATCAAATTGCTCTTTCAAGAAATGTTGCTTATCTTCTTGAAAAGATATGACAAATTTCTGTAAAAGGAATGAAAATCCATTTGCATGCATTTAAGAGAGACACAAAGGTTGAGGTCATTCTAATGATCCGACAAGATGTTGATCCTCAAAGTATTGCTAGCTATTGTTTGTTTGTTGCGTTAATTTATAAGGTGTTCTATCAATATGCACGCAAATATTTTTTTCACGACCCAAATGTCCATGAGTGACACCCATACTAATCTTTCTGTGGGAGAACCATCTAATCGAACCATTACCCAAACACTTAGTCAATATTAAGATGATATTCTTATAAAATTCAACATAATAAGAATAATCCAGGACTAATCATTATTAATACGAAAGTCAAACAAACTACTTACTAAAATTTCCAAGACCCGAAAGTCATCGTATAAGAATTACTAACAAAGATCATATCTAAAGTGATATCCAGAAATAAAGTAAATCAAGAATGTTTCATTGCCCAAAAGATGGAGAAGAAAAAAAAATAAGATGACCCATGGCAGCCTGGAGACGGAATGCTCACCCTTGGATCAACATCTGCTATCAAACTCTAGAGGTGAGGTTATGTCTGAGCCTAGAACACTTTCTGCACTCAACAAAAGAAGAGCACAAGGTAGTATAAGTACAAACCACTATGTACTGGTAGGTATCATAGGCCAACTCAACTTAATAATATGTCCACAACATAAATCAAATAACAAATAGATAGGCTTCATCACATAACAAATACTCAATGAATAAACAATACAACAATAACAGGACAAACAGTGCTCACAAACAAGTCACATAGCCATCAAGAGTATTAACCATACTGTAAACATCCACAGAATCAACACAATTATGTACACACATGCTATGAGACTTATTTTTGCCCAAATAGTCATGACCTGCAGGGAACAATCTATGTTCATGTAGCGTACCGGCGCGGTACCTGATCCAACATAAATATAAACGTACCAGCGTGGTACCGATCCAACATAAATATAAACGTACCGGCGTGGTACCCGATCCAACATAATATAAATTTACCAGTGTGGTAACCAATCCAACATAAATATAAACAAGTACTATCAATATCAATTTACACAACCTCCCAGCATACAACACAATGTAGCAAATTTACAAGTACTCTTAAAGTCATAAGACAATTCCATCAAGTCAATTTTCAATAAACATTTGCACACGAATCAACAATCCAAACATCAACAATTTCAAGCATGTCCGAATACCAATCCACAAGTATCCAATTTAGGAGCATAAACACTATTAAGTCAAGTCTAAACTCTAATTAAACCGTAACCTACCTCCAACCAATGAATCCGAATATAGTTAGTCCAGAAGCGCGTTACCCTTCCTCAAAGTTTCGAAATATTCAAATCTGTTCCAATAAATAATCCCCATAAAAATATGAATCTCATGATATCTGTTTTATAATTTATTTTTCTCTAAAACCCTGAAACTTACAACCAAATTAATTAAAATAACACAAATCATGCATGGTTGATAATTTTTCATGAAAATCCTCGAATCTAACCCAAGTAGCAACAAAAACCAGTAAGTGTTACTGTACTGCAATTCGTTATCATAATGTTGTTACTGTAAAAAATAATAACTTTTTGTTTTAAATTTCAAAAGCACGCCGCTAATTATAATAATGGCATCACATATTGCTAATTACCTGTAAACAATTCACAACTCTACCCGTAATTTGCCTAACCTTTCCTTTTTTTTCATTAACATTAATAAAGACAAAAAAAGTAATTAACTAGCATAAAGTTTCTTAAGTCAATAGAGACAACGAATTGCTATTCCGTATTCGTACTTCTGCTTTCTCATTCTTAATACAGACAAAAGTTTTATCAATATTCATTATACCATTATGATGAAATCATAACATAATTCAATTTCCCTCAATGTTTCAATGTACCATGGATGCTAACCTGAGACCTGAAGTCGAAATCTCTTCCTCGAACTACAATGATGAAAACCGCTATTATCTGCCTCTTTCCTTGTAACTTTTTGATGCTATTAATTAATACTATAAATGGTAAACCCTAACCATTTAATTTTCTTCTTGTATTAACCACATAAGTTAATAAAATTATGGATTTTGACCCATTAAATTAATAATTACATTAATTATCTAAATATATATCAAACTTTTAATAAATCCTCCTAATTTATTCGAAACCTCATAGAAATAAATTAAATATGCAAATTAACTAAAAAAATATATTTTGGACCTATTGAAACATTATGACACTAATTCGAGGTCGTCTTGATTGAGCTTGATCATTATCAAGCTTAAATTTATTAAAACTCAATAATCCAACCAATGACTTAAACTATTTTCAAACACCCCAAAAATTGATACTACTCATTCTGTGAGTCCTAACTCACGCACACCGACTATGGAGAGGGCTAAAATCAAAAAGATGAGAAAATTTCATAAAACGACCAGGAGGGTTGTTACATCAGATACCAATTAAACAACCGTTCATCCCCGAACGGCCGAACAAGTGACGAGAAAGGAAACTAAAGAATTACCAGAATCCTCAAAAAGGTGTGGATACTTGCTACGGATGTTTGCTTTGGTCTCCCAAGTGGCCTCATCGATAGGAAGATTCTTCCATTGGACTTTCACAGATGCAATCTCCTTAGTCCTCAACTTATGGACAATCAAATACCTAGCCAAGTCTATGCGTACCCCCACTACCCCAGACTCGAAAGGTTCAATCAGTATACAACAACACCAAGCACATTCTCCACCCATATATATGCAACCATCCCATACTGACTAATAAATATAGGTTCATATTGGTGATAGGCGATGCAGATGCAGCAATGAATGCAAGGTACAAAATTAATATCACAACTCATCATAACTGTCCTCATTAAGACCATCATTATCGTAACTAACCTCCGGCCTTGCTGGATATCAATACATAATCAATAGTATCCTTTGGCCTTGCTGGGTATCAACATATCATAAATATATCCTCCGGCTTTGCTGGGTATCAACATTATCACAACAGTCATTACCGAATAACATACACTAAATACTCATAAAAATAGTCATATCACCATAGAATTTTATCAAGTCCATACTTACCAACTACTTATTATTAGCTAACCAACACTTATAATAATAGAATCACTAGTTCTCTAGTCATCACATAACCTCTAGTTATTAGCCTAAACATTATCCTTCACATAATCCTTATTTTTGGGATAGTAACTAACCACTATTTATTTAATAGCCAACACCTAACATTTAGTCAAGGTTCATCACTAGACCAAAATCGTTATTTGTCCACTAATCATTATTATCAACTAATCATTCTATATCCGTTAATCTTTACTAGACAGCACATTACTACTTTTTACCTAACCATCTTTTATAAACTGACACCGTTCATTATCTACCCACCGTTTACCAACTAATCCTTGCTTAACTATTCATTAGTTAACCATTTAGCAACTATTCAAAGTTATTAACTAGTCACCTCTTAGTACCAATATCTCTTAGTATCTAGCCTTATTAACATACAAATCCTCGTTTATCGACTAGTTGGCATTACAAACTTAGTCATCAAAACCAACTAGCCTTCACATATGCTAGACCCAACCTCACCATAAGTTACGCATTAACCATCGCTAGCTACCATGTTTAAACTAAATAAGATTCATTAACTAATATATTAGATTCCTAGACCTGAAGGGCTATAGTCCCCTAATAGACAACTAGTTACTATATAGCTTAACCGTTAATTAGGCAAAACAATCTTAAGATCATATTTCAGCTACAATCACATCAATTACTGATATAATACTCATGAATGTACCAGATCTATGCATGCCATCACCAGTATTCAATCAATAAAGTCGTAAGCAATATACCAGATCTTCCTCCATCCCATATCGGAGAGCTATGTGTACAAATATATATGTATTCATAAACTGTAATCGTATCCTTTACACTGATAACCACTCCTTGAATATTCAATCATTATCATAACATAACCCTTGGCCCATTAATTTATTCAGAAAAGTCACAACATCATAATCACGGTCTTAGGCCCATATACATATCCGAAACTTATATCGATAATTATATTTATAAGTCATAGCATATCTCTAATCGTCTCATACATAGGAGTTATCTCACATATTGGAGGCATAATATAGATGGACATATAATCGTCTATAGGATATCTTATATCGATAGGTCATACATTATAACTATGAGGAATATCACCTCTCTAGGCCAAATTTGCATATCTAAGAGGAAAGTAGCGGCTCTATGGCCAATCATCAAGTCTAAGGGAAAATAGCATCTCTATAGGCCACATAACGTATCTAGGAAGAACATCATCTCTAAATGTCTAATATCACTTCCACATGAAGTATCATAACTATAACTCAAACCCACAATGCGGGAACATCAATACAAGTTACTAAGTTACGAATTAACCTTATTCTAAGGTTTACTAGCCTCATCTATATCTAACATCCGCAACTAAGTCCACAAGACTTAACAAAAGCTTAGGCCTAAGTGGGCTAGACGATCCCACTTCTAATCCTCAATTTTCATAATTAGGCACACTATGCCCCAAACTAGGCTTAGGTATCTAGTTCATCTTCTAGATGTCAAGTAAGTTATATTCAAGCCTAAGATAGCAGCTTTGACTAGAAACAAGGTACTCAAGTCAACTCTACCCAACTTACGGTTTCAAGTCTACCACACTAGCCTAATAAGGCTAAATATACAAATCATGCTTCAAATACTCATACACATCCTAAACAAAAGTTTACATCATAACCACGCTATAACTAATCTAAACTAAAGAGGAAAAGCAATAGGATTCAAAAGGGGTATAAACATGTCATTTTATGGGTCCCACAGAATTAAAGCCTACAACACATTATCCTCCACAACATTGTTAAAATCCATCTAAACATCATACCTTAACCACTTAACAAGAAATATCCACCAAGTATCACTCAAGTAAAGTCAATCATGCCATTTAATAATTAATTTATCCTCTCATTTAGGATTATCCTTAATTATTTTATGAATGTAACTAAGCCATTTGATTTTACATTGCCACTATCATATAAATTACTATCCTCTAAAAGTGTCATCTATTAAACAACTTTGTGGGACATGCAAATGTATAATTCAACTACAAAGTTAAGTCAATAATAATTTGTCTTCTCAAAATTTTTCCTAATGCATAAATCCACAGTTACAACTAATGTCATGACAATCACTAACTCAATATTTTTTAACGACAAACACTTCATGGTCAAGCCAAACCTTTCTTATATCACTAACACTAATTTAAGATATACAAAGTCATTCTTATTTCTACCTACCAATATTTTTACTACGGACTTTACTTAACTCTTAATCACCTTAAGAGAGGTCCCCACACCACTATCATATAAACAAAGCCAAACAAAATAAATCGATTATAGTCATTAACAGTCTCATCACCAATATCACATTCCAGACAAGCCATCAATCAAACTCTATAGGTATCACCAACCTCTACTAGTTTTTGTCACTTTTATTCAAAACTCATAATTTTGCCAAGCATTAAGAATTCATTCACATAAGGAACTTAAAGATAATGTCAATTAGCTAGCTCTCACAAGGAACCCATTCTAATTTTAATAATAGAACTGCACAAAAATTTTAAATACGATCTTAATGTCCAGACCACACAAGGATTCCTAAATAATATCAAATAATCGAACTACCTAAGGATCCATCCACAACATCATTAACAAAAACCTCTCATTATGGAAAACACATATTACCTCAGTCATTTATTCATGTCACGTTTTCACCATCTTTTCTTCATATCATATTCTCATATCATCCTCTCAATTCTCATACCATCAATCTCATCAGTATAATAGTACCAAAAATAAGTAAGCACCATAGAATTTCTAGCTTCACAATAACAAGAAATCAAATAATCCCATCACACTTATCAACAAAACAACTTAGTCATTTTTCATCACTTAACAAAAATAATTCACAACAATGAAAAAAATCTAGCAACACAAATTTGGCCAAATATCAAACACAGACAATCAATAAGGTCACAACTTTCATAAGTCTTTACCTATTAACAATAACTTTTAGATCTTATTAACAGATACCAATTGAAATCTCCTAAATTTTTATTCAAAATTATTAAAATATCAATTGAAATTGTCTAGATACCAATTAGATTCAATCCATTAGTCCAAAATTAGGATGGCAAGATGGAGAGAAAGAAAGGAAAATGACTTCTACATGCCCATAACCTTATGAAGATTGGGTGTAGGGCCCTGCACACCAATCTACGAAACTCTACTTGACATTGCTTTTATTGACAGATACCAATTGAAATCATCAGATACGAATTGAAATCAAGTAATATCACGCAAGAAAGAAGAATTTGAATTTTCCTAGTGTCCTATAGCTTCTCGAAGAAAAGTACAGACGTCTCTGTACCGTTCTGCAAGACTCTACTGGACATATTTTTGTACGACAAGATCTACGAACCTAGGGCTCTGATACCAACTTTGTCATGACCCAAATGGCCATGAGTGGTACCCACACTAATCTTTCTGTGGAAGAACCATCTAATCAAACCATTACCCAAACACTTAGTCAATATTAAGATGACTGTAATGCCCCAATTTTCTGAACCAGAATGCTACACGGTGCTTATGACCCCGAGGGACCACAAGCTAACCCATGAATGATATCTGTACCTGTATACTACAATTCATGACATAATAATGTAGAAAATATACACAATAGGCCATAAGGTTCAACTGAAATAATATAACATCCACATGGGCGAAAAATACCTAAAACAACTGAAAACTGAATTTGAAACCTAAATCTAAACATAAATCCGAAAGACTCTAAGTACTGTCTGAAATAAGAAGTTGAAGGAACATGTCTCCAACTAACTCTGTAAAACTAAACTGAAGAAATAAATAAATAAGTCAAATAATATCGTCCTCGAATGAAGAGGACTCACTGTAACTCTGTATTCTGAATGCGACTGCTACTGCTAGTCTGGGACTCATACCTCTGAATCTATGGTGTAACATAAAAAGAAAGCACCATAGCACAAATGCGACAGTACAACTAGAGTACTGAGTATACGAGTGAGGTAGGCTAATACGAAGGGTTTACATGCATAAATAATACTACTAACTGACTGATATGAACGTAAGAGTACAAACATATATACATAATAACTAAGATCATGAGTAAGAAATGAATAAATTTGTACGCTAACACATAGCTGGAACCGTAGTTCTGATAACATGGATAACTGTATCTAACAGTCCTGAATCTGGTTGAATTCTCTGAGTTCCATGCTATAATTGAATTTGACCATATCTAACAGTCCTAGTGTACTGATATCTGAAGAACTGTTTGAGTTCTTTTACTGAGACTGATACTAAAATTGCTGGAGATAGTTGTTTAACCGACATGCCCCATGTATACCATTAAGGCTAAGCCGGGGTCCAATCTCTACCCCAACTAGAGGGGTGTCAATACCGCGCCACTGGTAAGGACAGTTGTGAATGACCCTTATCTGGTAGGTACTCAAAGTAAGAACAGTAGGACCCTAAACTGATAGGTTAAGCCACCTCATCAACCCTGATCTGATAGGCTAAGATGTCTCAACCTACGCTGGCTACATAGTTTTGGAATACAAGGATGACTACTAAGAAACACACCCTAAACTGGTAGGTGAGTCCCCATCCTTAGGTTCACTCGGTGCTAACTTCTACTCCCATCTGAAGAGACTAAACATGATTCAACTGACTGTACATAGACAGATTAACTAACTTCCATTGACTGGCGGAGTAGTACTATTATCTGAGAGTTAACTGAGATCATGAGATTTCTGAGGTTTCCTGAGTCACATGACTAACTGAGTTCTATAGATTATAGCTTGACTGAGATTATTGTGACAACATGACATGGATTTAGGCACACAACTATGTTTTTCGGGTACGAATCCCCCCAGGACTCAATAGAAGGAAACTGACATACATGACATAACTTGATCACAAGATTTGAGTGCACAATTCATAATATCATAAGTACGGGATATCATATTTCATATAGTTATTCAACATCTTAAACATTGTAGGGAATGCATGGATATATTTCATGTACATATTTTATATCTCCATTATCTTGCATACTTCATACCACCACAATAGCAATACATGAAAAGCATGGAATTCATATTGAAGTATATAGCTAACATGAACTTGTCATTTAGACATCATAGAACCATACAAACATAAATTTCTAGCATCCTAAGCATTTTATCAAACACCTTGCATGCATTCTTTAAGGCATAGGTGGGTTTCATACTTGCACCTTATTAAACCACCTAAAGTTAATGGTTCTCAAATAACAAACATATATATTCCATGAAAACACCTTTAGACATCACATTGAAACTTAAACAACAATCGTCAACATGTACATACTCATATCACCACAAAAAGTTTACAAATAATATTTAAAATATGGTTCTTGAGTTCTATGAACGGATTGGATCCATAGATGAACACTACGCATACCTTAGTGATTGAATCTTAAAAGAGATCTAATGTTTCTGAAGGTTCTTGAAGAATTCCTTAGGCTTTCTCTTGAGGAGATAATCTTGAGAAAAAACCCTAATCTTGTAGTTGAGAGTGTAAGGGAGGGTTTTTAAGATGCTTAACTGATGAAAAATGGGAGAAATTACGCCTCTTTAGGGTTATAAGTCATGGGAAGTAAAGGGAAAAGACCAAAATACCCTTATGAAATAAATTCTCAGTTGCTGAAAATAATAGCTAACGACATTTGTGACAAAGCGTAAAAAATGTGGTAAGCCGTCAAAAATGTCATCACACAAAAGCTGGACTCTACCTAAGGCTGATGACATATGTGACATAGCGTAAAAAATATGGTAAGCCGTAAAAAATGTCGTCACACAGAAGCTGGTTACTGCCTAGGGATGACGACCTTCATTATAGGGCATCACAAATATGGTAAGCTACCACGAATGTCGTCACTTAGGAGATGGTTTTTGCCTAAGGCTGATGACCTTCGTGGTAGGGCGTCACAAGTGTGGTAAGCTACCACGAATGTCGTCACTTAGGAGCTAGTTTCTTCCTAAGGCTGACGACCTTCATAGTAGGGCGTCACAAATTTGGTAAGCTATCATGAATGTCGTCACACTATTTCCAGCCTGATATGCGGGAGTAAAATAGGATTAACTCTTTGCTCTAATATCTGATTTAGGCGAAATTGGTATTGTTGGAAAGATAATTCAATTATATATCTATTAATAGGTCATGAGATAAAAAATTCCAAGTATAATGAGAGATATTCTCATTTGAAGTTGACTATACCAATATCCTTCTCAAGAATTCAATCGGTAAGGAATGTTTTGATTCGTCTGATAGTTGAGGTTTTCGAATGGAATCTCTTGATAAGAAGGGCTATTTTGAATGTCAACACTCTGAATAGGGACTACAATTTCTGGGTCACCTATGCACTTCTTGAGCAAATAGACATGGACAACTGGATGAACTGAGGCTAGATCTGAAGGCAATTCGAGCTCATAGGCTAACTTGCCAAAGCGACTGAGAATCCTGAAGGGACCGACATATTGGGTATTGAGCTTTTCCTTCTTGCCAAATCTCTTCACTCTCTTCATAGGAGATATCTTGATATAGACATAGTCATTAACCTCAAATTCGAGATCCTTTCTACGAATATCCATATAAGACTTCTGTCGGCTCTGAGTAGCCTGGAGTCTTTCTCTGATCAACTAAAATTTCACTAAGGCATCGAATACTAAGTCAGGCCCTATGACTGCAGTCTCACTAACTTGTAATCAACCGATCGGAGACCTACATCTCCTACCATAGAGAGCTTCAAATGGAGCTATCTAAATACTGGAGTGATAGCTGTTGTTGTATGCAAACTCAATCAAAGGTAAGTGGTCATCCCAGCTTCCCTTGAAATCAATTACATATGCCCTTAGCATATCTTCTAGAGTTTGAATGGTCCTTTCGGCTTGACCATCTATCTGAGGATGAAACACTATACTGAGATGAACTTGGATACCAAGACCCTTTTGAAATGCTTTCCAGAAGTGAGAGGTGAACTGGGTACCTCTATCTAAGATGATAGTTAGTGGAACACCGTGTAATTTGACCAACTCCCTGATATAGAGTTTGGCATATTCCTCGGCTAAGTAAGACGTACGAAATAGAAGGAAATAAGATGATTTGGTCATTCTGTCTATAATGACCCAAACTGAATCATGCTGATGACGTGTTCTAGGCAAACTTGTCACGAAGTCCATGTTTACTTCTTCCCACTTCCAAGTAGGAATAGTGAACTCCTGCATGAAACCACTAGGTTTTTGATTCTCTATCTTAACCTACTGACATATAGAGCACTTAGCCACAAACTCTACAACATCCCTCTTCATCTCACTCCACCAATAGATCTCCCAAAAGTTGTGGTACATCTTAGTGGCCCCTGGATGAATAGAGTATCGTGCACCATGATCTTCTACAAGAATTCACTGCCTCAAGTCATCTACACTGGGAACACACAGACGACCCTAATAATGAAGAACACCATCTCCCCCTTGGGAGAAAACCTCTACTTCCTGACTATGAACTGACTCTTTCAGCTTGACAATGCTAGGATCCCTGTCTTGCTTCTCTTTCACCTCAAAAACTAGATATGACTCTGAACTACTCTGAACACATACACCACCCTTTGAAGAGTCGACTAAGCGAATGCCTAGTCTGGCAAGCTGATGAATCTCCTGAGTTAATTTATTCTTACTATCCTCAACATGGGAAACACTACCCATGGACAGTCTACTGAGAGCGTCGGCCATTACATTGGCCTTGCCAGGATGATAAAGGACACTCATTTCATAATCCTTCAAGAGCTCTAACCACCTTCTCTGACGAAGATTGAGATCTTTCTGGGAAAAGACATACTGAAGGCTCTTATGATCTGTGAAGATGTCTATAAAAACATCGTATACATAATGCCTCCAAATCTTTAAGGCAAAGACAACTGCTGCTAACTCAAGGTCATGAGTAGGATAATTTTTCTCATGAGGCTTTAACTATCTGGAGGCATAGGCTATGACTCTATCATGTTGCATGAGGACACAACCTAAACCTACTCTGGATGCATTACAATATACTATGAATCCATCAGAATCGACGAGAAGTGCTAAAACTGGAGCTGAGGTAAGTCGAGTCTTCAACTCCTGAAAACTCTTCTCGTAAGGTTTTGACTACTAAAACTTGACCTTTCTCTGAGTCAATCTGGACATAGGAGATGCGATAGAATAAAATCCCTCGACAAACCATCGATAATAGCCATCCAAACCCAAAAAACTCCTGATATCTGATGGAGAGATAGGGTGAGGCCAGTTTCTTACCGCTTTGGTTTTTTGAGAATCTACTCTAACGCCATCACCAAAAATAATATGGCCAAGGAATGCTACTGATCTTAGCCAAATTTCGCACTTACTAAACTTGGCGAACAACTGGTGATCCCTGAGAGTCTGAAGAATAATTATGAGATGGTGTGAATGATCATGCTCTGTGTGAGAATAGACCAGAATATCATCTATAAAGACTATGAAGAATGTGTCCAAGTACTGCTTGAACACCCGGTTCATCAAGTCCATGAAAGTTGCAGAGGCATTGGTAAGACCAAAGGACATGACTAAAAATTCAAAGTGACCATACCGAGTACGAAAAACTATCTTTGGAATGTCATATTCTCTAACTCTAAGTTGATGATAGCCTGATCTAAAGTCTATCTTGGAGAAATAACTGACACCCTGAAGTTGGTCAAACAAGTCATCTATCCTAGGCAGCGGATACCTATTCTTGACCGTGACTTTGTTGAGCTGATGGTAATCAATACACATTCTGAGAGAACCGTCCTTCTTGCGCACGAATAGGACTGACGCACTCCATGGGGATAAAATGGGCCTGATGAATCCCTTATCTAAGAGATCCTTCAGCTGATCTTTCAGTTCCTTGAGTTCTGATGGTGCCATTCTGTATGGCAGAATAAAAATAGGCTGAGTATCTAGGGGAAGGTCTATGCCGAAGTCTATTTTCCTTTCGGGAGAAATGCCTGGAAGATCTTCGGGAAAGACATCTGAATATTCATTAACCACTGGGACTGATTCGAGACTGGGAGATTTGAAACTGGAATCCTTAACATGCATGAGATGATACACACACCCCTTAGAAATTATTTTCCTTGCCTGAAGGTAGGAAACAAGCTGACCTCTGAAAGACGAAGTGCTACCCTTCCACTCTAGGACGGGCTTATTCGGGAACTGAAACTGAACTATCCTATTTCTGTAGTTGACTATGGCATAGCAGGAATGAAGCCAATCCATGTCGAGAATGATATCAAAATCAGTTATCTCTAACTCGACTAAATCTGTTGACGTGGATTTTTGAAATATCATAACCGGGCAGTTCCTATATACCCACCGAGCTATGATGGTTTTACCTACTGGGGTAGAGACTAAAAAGAGCTCTGCTAAAATTTTGGGACTGATTTCAAAATCGCCTGCTATATATGGAGTGATAAAAGACAAGGATGCACCTGGGTCTAGCAAAACATAAACATGAATATGGATAATCTGTAACGTACCAGTAATGATATCAGGAGAATTTTCCTGATCCCGTCGGGTTTGAAGAGCATAGAGTTTATTTAGGCGTTGCCCACTAGTAGCACTGAAAGTGGCACCCTGCTGGTTCGGGCGACCGGAATGGGCTGTGGAATGATTCCGCTGACCCTGAGGGCCTAGCTGAGGACACTCCCTAATCCTGTGGCCTGGCTTACCACAACCAAAATAGACATCACTACCAGCTCTACAAATACCCTTGTGGTTCTTACCACAAGTCTGACAAAGGGGGTTTGTTAGAGCACTGCTAACACTGCCCTGAGATTTAGAGCTTGGTCCTCTGTCTCTATTGTCGTCCCTAAACTTCGGCACTGGGGCACTAGTGGAGGAAGGGGCTGGAACTGCTGACTTAGGACAAAACTGCGAACGATTTCGTCCCTTTGATTTGGGCTGAGCAAAACTAAAACTGCCTGCTCTTGCTCTCTTATTCTGCCTCTCCCTAGTCTTAACCTTCTGCTCCTCTATCTGTTGAGCGTGGGTCATGATCCTGGCTAAAGTCATATTGCTGTTCAACATTGCAGACCTACACTCATTTACCACGCTATCATTTACCCCTGACATGAACTTGCTCATCTTAGCCCTGTTATCTGCAACCACATGAGGGGCATATGTGGATAGCTGAGTAAATCTAAGAGAATACTCTCTAATGGTCATATTTCCCTGCCTGATATTGATGAACTCGAGAACTTTGGCCTCTCTCAGCTCTTGGGGAAAGAATCTGTCTAAGAAAGCCGTGACAAATTCTTCCTACTCAACAGGACCTGTATTTTCTAACCTTTCTGCTAACCACTGCTTTTACCAAGTATGAGCGACATTCTGTAATTGGTATGCGTCCAACTCGGCACTCTGAGAATAAGTGACTCCCATGATATCAATGACCTTCTAGACTTGGTCAACGAATTACTGAGGTCCTCGTCTGGCTTAGACCCAAAGAAGGATGGAGGGTTCATTCGAGTGAAGTCCCAAATCTTAGCTGCTGCTGAATTGGCCATTGGGTTGGCCGGAACGACTGCTGGTTGTTCATTTTAGAAAGCTATAGATAGAGCAAGAGTGATAAATACGGTCCTGAACTCCGCATGAGAAACATATTTGCCCAAAGGATCTTCGGGCTGAAGAGCTGGCTGATTTCTTCTCTTTGGAGGCATGTTTCTGAAATAAAAGAAGAATGGATTAGACTGAGAGACTGACTTGAAATTATGCTTACTAGAACGACATGAATACTGAAGGAAGGAAACTGTTCCTAAAGTATCTCATAGCCTCCTGTACATAAATGTGGCGCGCAACACACCCATGTATAAGACTCTACTAGATTCGGCTTTCAGACTTTCTAGGACTCTATTGAACTTTAGGCGCTGATACCAAGTTTGTAATGCCCTGATTTTCTAAACCAACATGCTACACAGTGCTTATGACCCCGAGGGACTACAAGCTAACCCATGACTGATATCTATACCTGTATACTACAATTCATGACATAATAATGCAGAAAACATGCACAATAGGCCATAAGGTTCAACTAAAATAATATAAAATCCACATGGGCAAAAAATACCCAAAACAACTAAAACTAAATTTGAAAGCTAAATCTGAGCGTAAATTCGAAAGCCTCTAAGTACTGTCTAAAATAAGGAGTTGAAGGAACATGTCTCCAACTAACTTCATAAAACTGAACTGAATAAATAAAATAATGTTTTCCTCGAATGAAGAGGACTCACAGCAACTCTATATGCTGAATGCGACTGCTACTGCTGGTCTGGAACTCGTGCCTCTGAACCTATGATGTAACATGAAAAGAAAGCACAATAGCGTAAATGTGTCAGTACAACTGGAGTACTGTGTATACGAGTGAGGTAGGCTAATGCGAAGGGTTTACGTGCATAAATAATACTACTAACTGACTGATATGAACGTAAGAGTACAAACATACATACATAGTAACTAAGATCATGAGTAAGAAATGAATAAATTTGTACGCTAACACATAGCTGGAACCGTAGTTCTGATAACATGGATGACTGTATCTGACAGCCCTGAATCTGGTTGAACTCTCTGAGTTCCGTGATATAACTGAATTTGACCGTATCTAATGGTCCTGGTATACTATTATCTGAAGAACTGTCTGAGTTCTTTTACTGAGATTGATACTGAAACTGTGGGAGGTAGTTGTTTAACCGACATACCCCATGTATACCATTAAGGCTAAGCTGGGGTCCAATCTCTACCCCGACTGGAGGGGTGTCAATACCGCGCCACTGGTAAGGACAGTTGTGAATGACCCTTATCTGGTAGGTACTCAAAGTGAGAATGGTGG
>NC_061112.1:100323339-100446667 GCF_002878395.1 Capsicum annuum
ACCCTTGGATCAACAACTACTATCAAACTCTGGAGGTGAGGTTGTGTCTGAGCCTAGAACACTTTCTGCACTCAACAGAAGAAGAGTACAGGGTAGTATCAGTACAAACCACTATGTACTGGTAGGTATCATAGGCCAACTCAACTTAATAACATGTCCACAACATAAATCAAATAACAAATAGATAGGCTTCATCACATAACAAATACTCAATGAATAAACAATACAACAATAATAGGACAAACAGTGCTTACAAACAAGTCATATAGCCATCAAGAGTATTAACCATACTGTAAACATCCACAGAATCAACATAATTATGTACACACATGCTATGAGACTTATTTTTGCCCAAATAGTCATGACCTGCTGGGAACAATCTATGTTCATGTACCATACCGGCGTGGTACCCGATCCAACATAAATATAAACGTACCAGCGTGGTACCCGATCCAACATAAATATAAACGTACCGGTGTGGTACCCAATCCAACATAAATATAAATGTACCAGCGTGGTACCCGATCCAACATAAATATAAACAAGTATTATCAATATCAATTTACACAACCTCCCCGCATACAACACAATGTAGCAAATTCACAAGTACTCTTAAAGTCATAAGACAATTCCATCAAGTCAATTTTCAATAAATATTTATACACGAATCAACAATCCAAACATCAACAATTTCAAGCATGTCCGAATACCAATCCACAAGTATCCAATTTAGGAGCATACACACAATTATGTCGAGTATAAACTCCAATTAAACCGTAACCTACCTCTAACCAATAAATCCGAATATAGTTAGTCTGCAAGCGCCTTGCCCTTCCTCAAAGTTTCAAAATGTTCAAAATCTATTCCAATAAATAATCCCCATAAAAATATGAATCTCATGATATCCGTTTTTTATTTTTTTTTCTCTAAAACCCTAAAACTTACAACCAAATTAATTAAAATAACACAAATCATGTGTGGTTGGTAATTTTTCATGAAAATCCTCGAATCTAACCCAAGTAGCAACGAAAACAAGTAAGCGTTACTATACTGCAATTCGTTATTATAATGTTGTTACAGTAAAAAATAACAACTTTTTATTTTAAATTTCAAAAGCACGCCGCTAATTATAATAATGGCATCACATATTGCTAACTACCTGTAAACAATTCACAACTCTACCCGTAATTTACCTAACCTTTTCTTTTTTTTTTCATTAACATTAATAAAGACAAAAAAAGTGATTAACTAGCATAAAGTTTCTTAAGTCAATAGAGACAACAAATTGCTATTCAGTATTCGTACTACTGCCTTCTCATTCTTAATACAGACAAAAGTTTTATCAATATTCATTATACCATTATGATGAAATCATAACATTATTCAATTTCCCTCAATGTTTCAATGTACCATGGATGCTAACCTGAGACCTGAAGTCGAAATCTCTTCCTCGAACTACAATGATGAAAACCGTTATTATCTGCCTCTCTCCTTGTAACTTTTTGATGCTATTAATTAATACTATAAATGGTAAACCCTAACCATTTAATTTCCTTTATGTATTAACCACATAAGTTAATAAAATTATGGATTTTGACCCATTAAATTAATAATTACACTAATTATCTAAATATATGTCAAACTTTTAATAAATCCTCCTAATTTATTCGAAACCTCATAGAAATAAATTAAATATGCAAATTAACTAAAAAAATATATTTCGGACCTATTGAAACATTATGACACTAATTCGAGTCCGTCTTGATTGAGCTTGATCATTATCAAGCTTGAATTTGTTAAAACTCAATAATCCAATCAATGACTTAAATTATTTTCGAACACCCCAAAAATTGATGCTACTCATTCCGTGAGTCCTAACTCACGCACACCAACTACGAGAAAGCTAAAATAGAAAAGATGAGAAAATTTTATAAAACGATCAGGAAGGTCGTTACAGTTTTCTTCCTAATATGTATGTTTTCTATGTAGTAAGTAGTTCTTTGTAATTTGATCAATACTTATTTTTAGTTTCTCTTTTTGTGTTATCGTGTCATTTGTCATGATGTAGTCATTAAATGTTCTTTTTCGTTGTTTTGTTGCTCTACCAAATTGGCTAGAAGTGCTATAAGAGGATAAAACAATGAAAATTTAAGAAAGAATTTTTGCCCAAAAATTTAATAGGTAAAAGGCGTAGCCACAAGAAACATGCTATGATATATTGTCTCTAACATATATAAGGTGAGAAATTATTTAAAGAAAATTCATGTGAACTGTTAAGCTTTTAACATTGGTATTTTCTCCTTAGTTTTTCTATTTTCTGTAAAAAAAAAAAATATATACGTACAAAAGTAATTAATTTGGAGATATGATCCTGCGATTTGATTGTAAATTAAATCATGCTAAATCCTTTTCTTCCTAACTTTTCTGAAAAATTTTTGTAGGTCACACAATAATGAGTTTGAAGTAGATTTAATTGAATTGTTCTTTACTTGATACATGATATGTAAAAAAAAATAAGTAATCTTCAATGTTTCTCGAAACAGAGATAAAAATCGATAAAGAAATAACTTCCGTTTATATTGCCAAATGTATATTTCTCAAAATAGTTAGTGTTCTTAGCATTTATGATGTTTTATAATTTTACGATTATGTTTAATTTAAAAATTATTAAAGTGTATGACATATAGAGTTTTGGAGTTAATAAATCTTAGATTTACAGTCTTTTTTATGCTTGCGCGAAGCGCGAATAAGTTAACTAGTTAAGTTATAACTAATAATATTCGCTAATATCTCAGAAGTTCTTATTTCGAGAATTTATTTAATTGAAAGCTATCCAAATACAATTGAAGTAGTAAGATCCTTAGGTGTTTTTAAATTAACATATGTATTATAATTTAATGTAGTTATAGTTTTGTAATTGGCTACAACTTCTCCATTCATCGTTAATAAAATAAGAAAAAGTCCCCCCCCCCCCCCCCAAAAAAAAACAAAAAAACACCCACGCCTATCTAATAACCTCTTCATTTCCATTTACATCATGCATTATCAAAATGAATGTCATAAGAAAACTTGACAATAATATGCACAATGATTACGCTAAAGGAAAAAAGCAAAATTAATATATTAGTACAGTAGTAAATTTTTAAGTTAAAGAAGATAAAATTTATAACCTGCTACACCCTCTTGAATTTCTTATGAAGCTCTTTTGTATATCTTGAGAAATAAGTGTATTACCAATAAATTCTACACTATTATTTGTTAATGGGAAAGCTACATATAAGTATGTAAAAAAACTGAAAATTCACATATATGATATATGAATGATTTCTTTTAGGGTGGTAGTTTTTAGGTAAAATTAAGTCTCGCATATAAGAATTTGTTAGACCCTATTACAGTAACTGACAAAGAGATCTAATAATACAAGATAATATAGTTGACAATTATCTTGGTAACAATATTTGAATTTATGATAAACAAATAAAAATTATAAAATCATACAGAAAAATTGCGTGAAAGTTCAAAATTGAAGTCCAAGCCTCTTCTTCACTGTCAGCGCACTAAGTAGTAGGGAACTGGCCACAGAGTTTTCTCTGTCCACCAGAGGTGGGGATCGAACCCCCAACTTCTTGCTTAAGGGGTGAGGTGCTGAACCACCACACCAACACTTGTGATTTTATTAATCCTCTTCATTCAAACATATACTATAGCCGCTATCCACTTCTTATACAATTCTTATTGTTGCCCAATAAAATGATTCACTATTTGAGGAATAAACAAAATAATGATGTATGAAATAGATTGAAAATTATAATTTTTGGCGACTTTAATTTCGATCGGAGCATTGTTTTACTATTGTCCTCATATTACATATTTTCTTTAAATTAATAGCAATTACGATTTCTGCAATTAATTTTAAATATTACACAATTTAAATTTCACTTTTCCTAAACATTCTATAGTAGTAATCACAGATTCTTTAACTATAATTTTTAAACTTTAAAAATTAAAATTTTAACTCAAATTAGTTACAACTGCTCAACTTCCTTATTAATTTAAAAGTAAATATTTTTAAAATTTTTATCATTATCACATTCCGAATACCCAGGAACTAATAAAGAAACTCTATGCAGAACATTTTTGGACATATAAAGTATTTTAGCTCTATAAAATTACCCGTAGTTATAGTGGGCCTCATTCTCTCACCAATTATTTTTTTTGATCAGTCACTTTTAGCTTAATTTTAGATCAAATTCTCAATTTTTTCCTGTCGAATGCAAATGTTAATGTGGCTTGCCTCCCTAACTATGATTGGAAGGGAATTTCAATCGTTTTTCTTGGGTGTGCAATTCCCACGTGATTTAAGCATCAAAGTATTGAGGAATAGGAGATGTGGAAAAATCAGCTGAGAATGCCTCTCAAGTCTTTTATTAAAAAAAAAGTAATAAGTGAATTCCACAATATTATTAAGTTAAAAAGATAAAGTCTCACAAACAACTGGAGATAGTTATTAGACAACTGCATTAGTTATTTCAATAACTATCAAAGTTATCCAATAATGTCGTAAAGTTGTCGAACAACTTAGATAGTTGTTGAAACAGCTTCTATAGTTGTTGATACAACTTTGTAGTTGTTGGAGCGAAAAATGTTAAAATAAAAAACTAAAAAAAAATTGTCACTTTTACCTAATTTTTAAAATTTAAAGACCCTCCACTTAATTGAAAAACTTATTTGTCACTTTTAATTCAAAATTCTGAAAGATATTGTTTAAACTACCTAAGAATAGATTTGAAGCAAAATATTTCATTAAAAGACATGGAACATTGTAAATATTTTATCATTAAATTGATTGATTTTATTTGGTCTTGAATGACCATTGTTGTTGTACAATCTTTTGCTTGACGTTTTCAACCTATTAATGAAAGAAGTTCTCTTCATACCTTCTATTAGCTTCTTAGTTATTTTTTACTTTTTTTTCGTACATGTTTATTTAAAATATTTTACAATAAATTCTTATTTTTTGGATGAAATAAAGTGATCAATTTTCTAGGCAGGTGAAATTTTTTGTATTGGCTCATAATATAAGTTCTCAAATCATTGTAATGGTCATTGTAGTAAATTTTGCATCATGCATAATATTTCAGGTGAAATTAAATTATGCTTGATTGTATTTGTTTATCCAAAAAAGTATAGGGGCGAACAATAATATGAAAAGAAAAAATATATTTTTTATGCATCTTATAATATTTTTTCTACTTAATTGTTTAAGAAAAAAAATTATGTATGGACAACAATAATAATATGAAAAAAAATTGTGTAAACTTCTATGGCAAGTGAATTAAATCAAAATTAAAAATGTCATATTGTTATTTGACTTACATGGGTATAAACTATTTATCTTATTAATTTATTTTAATTTGATCATAATTTCTTTTTATTTAGATGATTTAAATAAATATCATATTGTTATTTTGTTCACTTTATCTATTATAGAAATTAAACATAATTTATTTCAATTTGGACATAGAAAAGTTAACTAGAGATTTGTTTGAACAAGTGACAATTGATTCAACTTCATGGAATTAAAGTACTAAAATGGTTATCATTACTGCATCTAACGACAAATTTTGCAACGTTTTCTACTATATTATTTTGATACATGTAACCAGATCCTTCTCACTACTCATTACATTATACATCTTCTTAGAAGTGCTCATGTAGTTTACGGGATACAACCCAATTTTATTTATTTTTTTCTAAATTTGGCAACTCGATATTTCTTTTTTATCATTAGCAGATGTATGTAATGTAAGAAATTATCAATTGTTTGAAGATCCTCAATTGTTATTTTATATTTTTGATAAATATATTATTTTGTCAAGCAAATTTAGATCTAAAGTTACGACCACAAAAATATACAATGATCATAATCAGCCTAGAAAATTATCTTCTTTCATAAATACACTAGTAAAATTGGTCACGCTTTGCACTGTCTATGACTATGATATTAAGATTGTATTATGAAATTCTTGCTAATTATCCAAATAGAGCAAAGTATTCCCTCTATTTCAATTAATAAAACACATAAGCATCCCGTAAAGGACGTGCTTTTCTAAAAGAAGACTTCAGTACATATGAAACAAAAGTGAAGCTCCTAAAGAAAGAGTGCTTATAAAAACAGCTAAATATACTAAAATGCTAAGGTGCAACAAAAATTGTGCTAATTAGTGCTGAATTCTTGTTTGATTAGTTTGCCTATTATTTTCGTTCTCGTCCTCTTATTTGTCAATCGACACACCTTTGCACTCTTTCTTATCACTTATATATTCGTTAGATTTACTTCCTAGATAAGACAAAAGTGTTATTGGCAACAATAGAAATAGGAAAGAATGGTATCAGGAGAAGCAAAAATAGAGTTTTGATAGCCATTTATGCTTCTGATTCACTTTCTAGAGTTCTTTTTATAATTGTCGTGTCCTGGTTAACTTTTACACATATCAATGAAATTCATGGGATATCAGTCACCTTTCATCATAAATATGTACCCCCATCAAAACTAGAACAAATGGGAAGAAACACTTAGTATTTTTTTTGTCTCTGTGGGAATTTAAACTTAAGACCACAAACTCTCAACCCTTTTTATTTTAAGATTTTCCTGCAAAAATTTAAGGTTTGTAGCTTCATCATGCATAAAAGTGACCAAATACCAACATGATATGTTAAAGTTGTACCAATAAACAGTAATCACAGAGGAAGAAAAAAAGTTGAAATGGCCAAACTGACCATTTATATATATTGAAGAGAACATAAATAACTATTAAACATAATAAGTAAAGAAACAATTAATGGGGGAAAGGAAAAGTTGATTCGAAGTATTTAAAGACTTTTTTTTCTTCAGGTGTTTAGGATCTGAATTGAAGCCGAACTAATATCAATTCATGTTGCGAAGGGCTATATGAAGAAAGCGCTTCCTATCAAGAATTATTTTATATTCAGAACTCGAACCTGAGACCTCTCGTTAAAGAAGGAACAACTTCATGCATTATACCACATCCTCAGACTTTTGAACTATTAAAACACACGAATGAAGTAATGAGAGAAAGGGATATTTTGATTTTGACAAATAGAGATGACGAGTTTTTTGATACTCAATAGTTTTTGGATAACTTTATCTAAACTCATGTTATATTATCAGGAAAAAAGAAAATTGAATGGCATAGAAAACATGCCTGCAAATCTACAGTCAATGTTCTTTTTTTTTTTTTCATATAAAATTCTAAAGCAAGAGAATTAGACTAGTCAATTTGTATATAGCAAATTGGATTGATATTTCTTTTAAATTAGGTCCCCAAATTTATGAATGCTATACCTACTCGTTGAGCACTACAAATTTAAAATAAGAAGCATTCTTATTTAAAATATAAACTCTACAAAATTATTGTATAGAATAACATGTGTAAATATATTTTCTTTGCTTTTACTTGATAGCATAACGTTGGTTGCAGGCGGTGATTGATGTATAACTCTATTATATGTGCTTTGTGTTCTTTGACTAATTATTCGGTCAAATAAATAACATATAACAAAAAGCTAAAAATTAAAACTCATTTGAAGTATGTATCTGTGTCGAAGCAGGGCTTCTTACCTTCAGGAAAATCAATAGAAAATAGTACTTATATGCTCTGGCTGCTGATCATGAAAAGCAATACACAGACTTTGATGATTACCACTTCTCTTTTGTGTTCTTGGCCTTTCTTCATATATAGACGATAAACTAACTTAAAGAGCTACAACATAAGAAAAATTCCAAACAAAAGTATAACAAATTCTTGCAAAGTCACCATTCAAAGACCAAAGGAGTTGAATAAAGGAGAAAATAGATAAATACCAATGACGCTCACCGGAAAGAGAACACGAACGTAAGTCAAGATGCGGATAATAATTCAAAAGTTCTACTACTTAAACAGCTAAACCCACATTGATTTTCTTTTTATATATTGTGATCGTTACACATGAATTGAAATTAATCACCTCACATTTCGTTGTTAATATATCCTCTTCTTCCTTAGCCTCAATTTTGACATAACATATAAGTTGTTTATTAGACTAAAATTTAAAGAAATTTAAAGCATTAACAAAGAAGAGCTTCTAAAAAAATTTATGTGCAAAGTGTATTTTTATCAAGGTACAATTATCTAAAGTATTGTATAGTGAAACTAAGGAATTATTTAGGGATTGCTGCCCCGAATGGTCCCATCAGCCTAAATTCAGATTAATGAGGCTCTAATATAGGTATCAGAAATCGGATGATTTTATGTAAACAAAAAGCTAAGGAAATCATTGAACAATATTTGCTACAACAGGAAGACATTTAAAACAATATTTATTTATATATATTTTGTAGAGATTAATTGAATATAGAAGCAAAGGAAAACAACAGAAAGAATCGAATTGCAACAACCAAATAGAATTTTAGGGTACTATACACACACATACATAAATTTCTAGTCAAACATGAAAAGAAACAAACTTGTTATAAAATAAAATAAAAATTTACCTTTGTGATTAGGCGAAAGTAAAGAAAGCCCATAAACTATCTAGCAAAATTGAACAATACAAAATAAAACAATACATCAACAACAATCAAATATGAAAAAAATAAAAAAATTTACCTTCTGGTTAAGAGGAACAATACATTGAAAGGGGGTGAAAAATAAAGAGGAAGAAGAGATAAAATGTCGGATATAAAATGAAATAGGAAAAAGAAGAGGAAGACAAGCAGGAGTAATTAAGAGGGTCAATTACGGCGACTGTTGAAATTCTAAAACCTAAAACATTAAAGTAGACATTTTTTTAATAGGATTAAAAGTATGAAAAAAATATCAAAAAAATGATAACAAAGAAAAATGACATTCCTGAATGTTGAGCCATGCCACATCAGCAGATTACTCAATTCTTTCTCGTATATATATATATATATATACCACAAATATGAAAATAACTTGCCACAAAGTTCTGCATTTTAATTAACATATGACAACATTACTATTAATATATATTATGAAGGACACCTAATTCTAACTTTGAACAATATTTTGGTTCTTTTGCATATCTTTAAACATAAACATAATATTAAATAATATTCATACTTGAAATAACAAATACGGCTTATCATGATATGATTCTTATCAATTAATTAACTTGTCCCACACATTTTGCACTTTGCCTCAAGATAAAAAACACACACACACATATATATAGGAAGCTGATAAATATTTTTCTACTCTAGTAAAAAGATAATATTAGTTTGAATAAATATAATTGTGATAGTAAGAGGGGTATTTGGGTTGTAGGTGACAAAAGAGTTTTAAAATGAGGTGTAGGTGACATAAGTCTTAATTATTAGGTGGAGGTGACAATTATTTTATTATGAATTAAGAAAGTTGGAGAAGTTTGAAAATAATCTACAAGTTTTTAAATTAACACTTTAATCCAAATGTTAGTTAATATAATAGAAAATGGAGGAAAAAAAGATGTGTTTCTCTCTCTTCTCATCCGTTGTTGTTTTCTCTCTCTTCATGATTATTGTTATTCATTGTTGTTGCTGCTGATTTATTCATTATCTTTTGCTTCATTATCATCATTTTCTACTTCATTATCATCTTCATCTTCTTCTTATCGATCATTGTTGTTGTTGTTACCGCTACTATTGCTATTTTACCAATTTCTTAGGTCAAATTTTATTTCGAGCATCACCACTTTTCACTTTGACATTACTTCATAGGAAACCTTGGTAAGTTAAATTTTGATTTTTAGTCGAATTTATCATCTGAGTTACAAAGTTACTGCTATTTTTTCCAACAATGGATAGAAGCCGATCATGAATCCAACATAAGTGCCTACAATTTAAACAGATCACTCATCTGGTGGATCAGATGAGCAATCTGTTGCAACAGAAGATATATCTGTTACAACAAATTAGTTATTTGTTGCATCAAACTGATTATTTGTTGCATCAAACTTATTATCTATTGCATCATACTGATTAATCGGTTTGGAATAATACAAATTAGCCCCTGCCACAAACCCAACAGATAACCAATATATTTTGCTATTGCTACTGGATTTAAAATTATTTCTTATGTCCAATCGTCGACATGTTTGTTGAGAATATAATAGACAAAATGAAAATTAAAGACTCCCTCCGTCTCAAATTACCCATCCCAAATTTTCTAATTTAATTTCTCATTTTACTTGTCTTTTTTTATTAATCAATAAGATATAAAAAAATTCCATGTTTTATCCTTTGCATTAATCACTTTTTCTTCAAATTAAAATGTAAACATCATTTAATAGGGGTATTATGGTAACTAGGCATGTTATTCCCTCTGTTTCACAATAAGTGAATTGTTGGAGCAATTTTAGTGTTTCAAAACAAGTGAATGATTCACAATTTAAGGTAAATGTTGGAAATTTTTTCCAAATTTACCTTCCATTAAATGTGCATTGGGAGTGATGTATCATGTGTCTTTTTTTTGAAGAGGGTAAAAATAGAAAACCATGATAAATTTATGTCTCTACTTTTTTTCTTAACATGTGTGCCAAAATACAACAATTAACTTATTATGGAATGGAGGGAGTATTAATTATTTTTCTTAATCAATGTACCATCTTAATTTGAGACGGATATGGTAATTTGAGATGGAGGGATTTATTTGTTGAAATAGACTAGTTATCTGTTGCAACATATGAGTAATCTGTTTGGAATAACCTAAATCAGTCCCTGCCACAAATCCAATAGATAAATCTTAAATCTTGCTATTGTTACTGGATTCAAAATTACTCCTTACGTCCAATCGTCGACATGTTTGTTGAAAAGATAATAGACAAAATAAAAATTAAACATGGATTAAAATGGTTAAAGTTGATCAAACATAATTTTTTTATTAAACTAAAATAAATAAAAATACATATACAGACTTAGAAAGAAAGAAGAAACAAAATAATATAATTATTAGTAATAGATTCTTCATCATTATTATTATTATCGCCAGTCGTATTATCGACAGGCAGCAGCAACACCCTTCTTATCCTGCGGATCTCCCGCAACATCCTTACTTTGACAGCGGTCAACTCCCACGGTATATCATGTACCTGCCTCTGCAGTTCTCGTACGTCGTCTCGTAAAATAGCGACATCCCACACTGGATCGTCCATATCTAGAACACGCATAAATTGATAAAAAATACAAAAATAAAAGTAAAGAAAAGAATTCAAAAGTAATACAACGTATATTTACACAAAAAGCAAGAAAAAAAACTTACCAGAGACAGGAAAAAACAATCATGTTCTTGAAGAGAAAGTAGTTGAAGGTGTAATATGAAATACAAGAGCAAAAAATAAATAGATATGTGTAGTAGAATGAACGAGTAAGGAGGGACCTATTTATAGAGGATTAAATTTGAATGAGTTAGGTAAAAAGGCGTGACTGTTCACCTCCATTTATTAATATTGGTGACTTTTTGATTACTTTGAAAAGTTATGACTTGATAAAATTCTTTTCAGTAACCCTTTTTTTGAGTTGTGACAACAGATTATATATCTGTTGAATAGATAACCATTTGTGACAACAGATATAATATTTGTGCAATAAATCTATGATCTGTTGCAACAGATAATATATCTGTTACAGCATATATCTTTTTAATAATCATCATATCTTTATCTTTAATTCAAATTTAGTGACTTTTTTATTATATAAATTAAAAAAATAGATTCAAAAATAAAAAGGTGCAATTGTTCACCTCCATTTATTAATACTGGTGGGATTTTTTATTATTGTGAAAAGTTGTGACTTGATAAGTTCTTTTCAGTAACCTTTTTTTTTTAGTTGCAACAGATATACCATTTGTTGCAACAAATCTGCAATCTTTTGCATCAGATAATATATCTATTGCACATATAAGCTATCTTTTTTAATAATCAACATATCTTTAATCCAAATTTGGTGACTTTTATTATATAAATTAAAAAAATAGATTTAAAAATAAATATGTTGAAGAGTCACAATCAGTTATTAAAATTAAATAACCGTTCTGTTACGGTTATAAACTGTGTTTATCATTTATTTTCTTATTATTTATTTACGAACCGTTCTTCATATTAAATAATTGGAAAGCCATGTCATGTCTTTTCACCCTCTCAATAACAATAACTTTTTTTTTATTAATAACCACCTGGTACAACATATGACCTATCTGTCTCATCAGATTAACCTCTGTCGACATGTTGAGAATAAGGAATAAGCAAGAATGATAATTAAATACTAAGTAAGAATTAAAAATTCAAAGTCGACCACCAAACATAGATTTTTGAATCACTTGGGTAGATCCGATATACAAAAGGAGGAAATACATACATATGCTAAAAAAAATAACCTAATTATTATTACTACTACTATTATTATTATCATTACTATTAGTATTGTCAACCGGACAATTTTCATCCGGCAGAAGCAGGGCCGTCCTCAGCCTTTGCTCCGAAGTCGGCCAAATCCCTCTGGAGTTTATCAAACTGCCTTTGAAGTTTCTGCAAGAACTAAATATGAATCTTCTTGTATGAATCTAGACCAGCCATATTTGTAAGTGTAGTAGAATGGACGAGTAAGGAGGGACCTATTTATAAATGATTAAATTGGAAGGGGTTAAACGAACAAAAAGCCACGACTGTTCATATCCCTTAATTAAATAAAACTGGTGACTTTTCAAATATGTAAAATAAAAAAAATGGATCTTAATACAACATTTTATCTTTTTATTGTATTTCAGAAAGAAAGAAAATTGCTTTAAAATAAATTTAATAGATGGGTAATCTGTTGCAAAATATATTCCATCTGTCAGATAACTTACAACATATTGACAATTTGTTGTAACAGATGGATGTATCAGTTTCCTTTTTCAACAGATGTGGCGTTTGTTGCAACTTGCTAGTCATCTGTTTATTCAATTTAAGTCATAAATGGGCTAGGAAGAATAAGGTGCGTGCAGATGGATCCATTATCATATGTGTGTGAGTTAAGAAGTATTACTGATAAGATTATCGGGACAACACACACAAAGTACAATGTTTTTATGAATGCAATTTTTAACCCATTAGGAACTGACCATTCAAACAAGATCCTTCATTATACAGTTAAGTTTGATGGGTTCGAATTGATAAGGCCGAGGCCCTCATGAAGATGGTGCATATACCTGTTATGAATTACTGACGGTTGTTGCTCGTGTTTATACATGTTAAGTTTTGAGAAGGGATCAATATTTGGTGTCATTGCAGAGAATAAATATCGATTGACTTAACTTTAAGTGTGCACTAGACTCTGAGAACATCTTCGACGCCTCGCACTGCATCAAACAAAAATGAAAAATCAATAGAAATTTCCTTAGCCCAAATTTATATAGAAGGGTTGATAGAGAAGATGATTATATGCCATAAGGGGCCGAAGGAGAATGCCTGTTAGGAAAAGGGGAGTTGATGAAAGACTATATCATCTGAGAGCTAATTAAAGATGAGACATAGGGTAGAAAGTAACTTCTAGTGAATCTGACCGATGAAATTATCTTAAAACATGAGAAATTTGAATCAAGTGTAAATATGAAAGTGTATCCGACAATGTAAATTTGTTTGTTGTCTCTCTAAAAGAAAAATAATACAGATGGACACTTTACTAGGGAGCTGCAACTAGGTAGCGTAGTAGAAATTATCACCTAGATAGAAAATAGCAGAAGACAAAGAAAGCATCCTTGAGGGCATCGAGGATTAAAATGATGTACAGTAAGTCTACAAAACTTCTGCCAATAGCAACTGCAGTTAAAGTAAGGAATCTAAGCGAAGGCAGAAATTTCTGAATTTTAAATTGCATCCCATGTCTTCTTGTTTGTGGTTTCGATTAGGTCCACTGTTGTTGACCTGATCGGAACCACAAACGTGATTGAAAGGTAAATTGAGTATCATCACTTTGATAGCAATATGGTTATAATTGATTGTATTTTATAGCTTTAGCATTCTTTCAACATTTCTTGGAGAAGATCAGAGACTTGCTCTAGTTTGTGAATTTCGATAATTTTTAACCTTGCCTCTATCTTGCTGATTTTGTATTCAAGCTAGTTGTTGTTGTCTTCAAAGTTGGTATAGAGTTCCTGATTTCTTATCAGCTCGATCAGGAACACTACCTTCAAAGTTGTGTCATTGAAGAAGGCCTTTAGCACACTTTCTTCAGAAGTCTTAAAGGATACACAGAGGATCGATGTATTTGTTTTAGGTCAAAATGTATTGATGCACACTGAAGATGTGGTTCCAACAGCTGAACAACATACTTTTATCGAGCGTTGCTCAATGTATCTTGCTCAACCAATTTGATAAATTAATAAGCAAGGAGTTATGTAGCGTATGATCTAAACCGACTCTACCAAGCCTATCAAACGTTACATAACTACAGGCTCATTATCCTATCAAAAAAATTTGACAGAGTTAGTGCACAAATCAAATGAGCTAAATTTCTCAGCCTTTCTGCTGATCGTTCTTCTCCAATTATAGATGACAAGATATCTTTTATGCAAAAGTCTACACCATCACCAGAAATGCTTACCAGGGCGCAAGTCTTCAGATGGCATCATCAGTAATCTCTCAATATCAAGTGATATTGAGAGATTTATAGTCATGCCTTCTCAAGACATTCGCTACGGTAAGAGTTTCTGCTGATGACAAGATATTTGCAATGCAAAAGTCTACACCATCAGCGAAAATTATTGTTAGAGAGAAAATCTTCAGAAGGCATTATTAGTAATCTCTCAACATCAAGGAAGTCTTGTGCAAAAGTCTTCAAAAGACAATCAAAAATAAAAAAGGTTTAAGCAATGACTACATATAATTACGACATCAATAACCTCACCAGATTCACTTCTCATACAAAAGGAAAGACAGAAATATTTTCATTTGCATTCGCATGTTATTTATTTAACAAACCAAACAAAGATGAACTAAATCTAGCATTTAATTCATCTTTGTTTGGTTTGTTAAATAAATAACATGCAAATGCAAATAAAAATATTTTTGCCTTTTCTTTTGTATGAGGAGTGAATCTGGTGAGGTTGTTAATGATAATCAGCATGTAGTCCTTGCTGAAAACTTTCTTATTTTTTAATGTCTTCTGAAGACTTTCGTACAAGGCTTCCTAGATGTTGAGAGATTACTAATAATCCCTTCTGAAGACTGTCGTTCTGGTAAGAATTTTCATTGATGGTGTAGACTTTTACATGGATTATATCTTATCATCAGTAGAAATTCTTTCTGTAGCGAACGTCTTGAGAAGGCATGACTAGGAATCTCTCAATATCACTTGATATTGAGAGATTACTGATGATTCCATCTGAAGACTTGCGCCCTGGCAAGCATTTCTAGCGAGGGTGTAGACTTTTGCATAGAAGATATCTTGTCATCTATAATTGGAGAAGAATGATTAGCAGAAAGGTTGAGAAATCTAGCTCGTTTGATTTGTACACTAACTCTGTCAAATTTTTTTGATAGGATAATGGGCCTGTAGTTACGTAATGTTTGATAGGCTTGGTAGAGTACATTTAGATCACATGCTACATAACACCTTGCTTATTAATTTATCAAATTGGTTGAGCAAGCTGCATTAAGCAACGCTCGATAAAAGTATGTTGTTCAGCTGTTGGAACCACATCTTCAGTGTGTATCAATACATTTTAACCTAAAACAAATACAGCGACCCTCTGTGTATCCTTTAAGACTTTTGAAGGCCTTCTAAATTGCTACAACTTTGAAGGTAGTGTTTTTGATCGAGCTCACAAAAGATACAGAACTCTTGACCAACTTCGTTGATGGCAACGACCAGCTTGAATACAGAATCATCAAGCTGAAGGCAAGCTTGAAAATTATCAAAATTCACAAACTCGAGTAAGCCTTAGATCTTCTCCAAGAAATGTTGAAAGCATGCTAAGGTTATAAAATACAATAAATTATAACCATATTACTATCGAAGTGATGATACTAAATTTGTCTTTCAATCACGTTTGTGGTTTCGATCAGGTCAACAACAGTGGACCTAATCGGAACCACAAACAGGAAGGCATGGGATCAATTTAAAATTCAAAAATTGCTGCCTTCGCTTAGTCTCCTTACTTTAACTGCAGTTGCTATTGGCAGAAGTTTTCTAGACTTACTATACAACATTTCAATCCTCGATGCCCTCAAGGCGCCTTTCTTGGTCTTCTGCTATTTTCTATCTAGGTGATAATCCCGACCACGCTACCTAGATGCAGCTCCCTAGAAAAGTGACCATCTGCATTATTTTTCTTTCAAAGAGACAACAAACGAATTTACATTACCAGATACACTTTCATATTTGCACTAAATACAGATTTCTCATGTTTTAAGATAATTTCATCGGCCAAATTTGCTAGAAGTTACTTTCTACCCTATGTATCCTCATCAATTAGCTTTCGGATGATATAATCTTTCATCAGCCACCCATTTTCCCTCGAAGGAATACTCCTACCACACCTACTGGCGTATAATCATCGCCACGAGCAACCCAACCATATAAATTTGGGCTAGGGCAAAAACTATATTAGTTTTCCGTTCTTGTTAGATGCAGTGCTAGGCTTCAAAGGCCTTCTCAGAGTCCAATGCACCCTAAAAGTTAGTCCAATCGCTATTGAATCTCCTTACAATAACACCAAAATTAGATTCCTTTACAATGCTTGACAAATAAACATGAGAAACAACCGATATTAAATCTTAATAGGGTATTGTCGCGCCCCGTTTTCCTCGCGGAAGGCGGGATTCGACTCTCTTTTTGGAATGTTTGAGGGTACGGTGTGAAGAGTCGTCACCTAACGAATTAAGGTGCGTTAGGGCACGGGTCTAGGCTACTACGAACCTATTTTTGTTGTTTTGTCTTAGTTTACCAGAGTTCGGATAAGGGTTCAAATTACCTCAAAAGGAAGGTGTTAGGCACCTTTTGAGGTCCACAAAGGTGGTTCCCGGATGAATTCATACTTTACGTGGGGATTCAATGTGATCAAATAAAGTCTCTTATTTTATTATTAATTTAACGTTTAGCTAAGCGATAAATTAATTAATAAGCAAATAGATGTCATTTGTTAATTCTAATTGTCGATTATCTAGGTGATAAAGATAAATAAAATATGTAAATAAGACAAGTAAGGAGAAAAAAAGGCAAGACAATTTATGATAAAGGGGACTGCTCATGTAATAAACTAACTATCCCAAATAAATATGTAAAGTAAATAAAAAGAAAGAAAAAAAACCGTCCAAGTCAAACAAAGAAATATTTTGGTTTTGTTCGGATCAGAAACCCAACTTGTTAATCATCATCTAACCCAAGGGCCGAACTCTTAGACAAGTAATGATGTCATTAGCCTTGCCGTCAATATATGTTGGGATCATCATTTCCGAATAACTACCCGTCCCACCCCACATAGGCTGGATGTCAAGTCTAAGGGTGTTCCATGACAAGATTAAAACTAACGTTTCTAGTAATACTTAACGTCCCACCTATCGTTCAAGAGGCATTGAACTTTGTTATTTTGGATTTGTGTTCTAAAGGAAAGCTAAGTTGCCTAGGACTCGAAGCAAGAACATATTGGACAACAAGCAGCACGCAATAATCTCAAGTTAGCCTCTTGATTAATTAACGTTGATTAATGTGGTAGCATGCAAAGACAAATAATTATTTATTATTGTTAACCTATTGGCATGATGTCTAAATGATCAACCAAGTGGTGATAAAGGACAACTGTGATTCATGTCAAAAATAATGATGTAAAATTGTTAAAAGGGCATGTGTAAATATGTGAAAGAATTATATCCATTAATTACGCCAAGTAGGTTATAAATTAGTGAAATGCTGAGTATTAAATTAGAGAGAGCTAGAAAACATATTCACTTGCCAAAATTAATATGTTAGAAATTCCTTTTAGATGCTGAAAATTCAGTTAAGGTACCGAAAATTAATTAAAACATGCAGAAAAGTAAATATAAATGCTGAAAAGTAGTTATAGCATGATAGTAATTAATTTTAAAGCGCTAGAAAAAATAACCTCATATGTTGAAAATTCATTTAATATGCTGGAATTCATCCTTAAAAATGCTGAAATGTTTTGTTAATGTGGTGGAAATTAACTTTAATATGCTGAAAACATTTAACTACCTAACCAATAATTTTGTATCGTTGGAAGATCGTGAAGATGCTGAAAACTATTTTTGCGGACTGAAAATGTTTAATTGATGAAAGATTATTTTAACAGTGTTTAATTGTTGAAACTTGTGTTTAACAGACAAATAATGTTTGATTGCAGGAAATTGATTTTCATGTCAGAAATCGTCTTGAGGAAAAAATGTTTAATTTCTAAAAAAACAAGTTAGTTGATCATTATGAATGTTAAGACTACATATTGAAAAATATGCTAGATGCACTACAAGTCAATTTGACATGTCCCAATGTTAATTAATTTGTGAAGCTAATTCATATTCATCCTTTCTAGACGACGAACAAGTAAATTAGTAAATCCTAAATTACGTTCGTCTAAGTGATTCACGTAGCACGTAAGGTCCATAAATCTCCACCCCCGAGCAGTCCCCGAACTTTATTATTACATTAATAATGTCGTTTGTACATTAATATTACAAACCCAAATGATACAAAAGAAACAACTAGCTCTAAGGAATAACATATTTGATTTAAACCTCCCGGCGACTCTTCAAACCCCGTAATCATTTTCTTTCTCATCTAACCTGCTAAACATAAGAAAACAAAAAAAAAAACAACCCAAAATACAAACGTAATTTTGAAAGCCCATAACCAACCATTGGCACAGTTGAGATCCTAAGGATCTCATGGATCCGAAGGATCTCATGGATCCTGGACAGGCTCACGCCAATGGGGTTATGAGATGTGCAAAGATTGTTTTGTATTCACATATAACCACACTACAATAATGAGGAAACACCCCCTAATGCCTAAATTATGAATGCGATACGTTAGTATGTAAGTAACGTAAGAATAATGTGTAAAAAAATTTAATAATTAAAATTAAATAAATTTGACAAAATAGCAGCCTAAAAGTGATATCAGGAGGTCAAAATTGGATGTCAACAGGTATCAGAACCATATTCATAGTCCCTTAACCTTATCAGTTCGGACCTACCAAACTTAACTGTAAAATTGCAGATATCTTGTTTGAATGATCTATGACTAATCGGTAAAAACAGCATTCACAAAATCAATGTACTCTATGTGTGTTTCTACGATAATATTATCAGTAATACATACCTCCCACATATGAAGTGGTTCCATCTCCATGCAACTTATTCCTCTGAACCCATCTTTACTGCAGCCTCTTATGATGGTCGGGCAAAAGTTGATCAACTGTCAGTTCCTTATATCTACAAAGAAGAGGAAAAGAATTGACGTCATAGAAAGAACATTATTCATCTGTTCAACAGATGTAGATTCTGTTGCATCAGATGTAGAGTCTGTTGCAATAGATGTGAAGACTGTTGCAACAAATTTGGAGTTTGTTAGAATACATCAAACCAGCCTTGCTGGTGGTTTGATTTGTTTCAATAGTTGCTCCGCCTGTTGCAATATTAACAACAACATAAACTACAAAGAAACCACAAATAAAAAACATCAACAATAAGGAAACAACAACATTTGCTCCAACATCATCAACAACAAAGAAGCAACATCCTTTGTTCCAACACCATCAACAAAAACACGCCATAACTTCCAATAACGCCAACCCCACCAACAACATCAATAACAACATAAACAATAAAGAAACAAACAAAATACATACAAAAAAAAGATACTACCAACAAGGCTTTTAAACTTCTCCCAACATAATACTTTTTTCGCATATTGTAATAACAATTATCTATTCGTTTATTCAACACTTATAAGTTCCTTCAAATTTTTTAAATAAATATCATATGGTTAAATGATAATTAAATAAAAAATAGATATAAATAACTTGCAAAGAAGAAGCCGAGAATGAAAGAGCAATAGTGAACCATATCTTAACATCAAAAGAGGATTAAAATGGCAATTTCAGTTGAGAAAAGATATGGATTAGTTTAGATCCAAAAGGATCTTTATGAGAAAGATAAGAGAAAAGATAGAAGAGATAAAAAAAGACTATGATAACCCTAAGCTAAAGAGGAGAGAAAGAAAGAGATGAGAGATGAATAAAATAAATTTAGGGCTGAAGCTGAGGAGAGATAAAATAATTCAAGATGTATCATGTACGTAGACGTGAGTTTCAATATTCATTAATTAATATAATTAATATTTATTAATAATTTGAGGGGCACGAGGAAGACTAGTGACATTGAAAAGACAAGATAAGACTACTCAATGAACACATTTTTGAGTTATTCAAGAAAAAAAAACTCTTAATTTTTTACCGTATTTTGTAGTACTTACTACTTTATCTACTTGGACAGAAGCTTGATTTAAAATTAAAAGAAAAAATATTTTCAAACAGATATGTCATCTATTGCAACAGATGACAATATTTGTTTAAAAATCCCAACAGCACAGTCATCTATTACAACAGATATAAATATTTGTTTAAAAATATCTTTTCATTTGATAATTAAATATGTCAACTGCTACAACAGATATCAATATCTGTTTAAATATCCTAACAGCTCAGTCATCTGTGATGACAGATGCAAATGTCCATTTGATAATTAAATAAGATATATCATCTGTTACAATAGATACCAATATCTTTTTGAAAATTTTCAATAGCTCAGTCATATGTCACAATATATTCAAATATCTATTTGATAATTAAATCAGTTATGTCATTTGTTGCAACAGATGTGAATATCTGTTAGAAATTTCCACCAGCTTAGTCGTTTGTTCCAACAGATTTTATTGCAATTGATTTAGGTAGAACTAGGGATGAATGAATGAGCTCATAGGGTCAACTACAACTTCAATTGAGTCTTTGCAATTGCATGGCGTTGGTATTACATTCATCCCAACCCGGGTCGTCGATTGATCACTCTGAGTTGAAATGAGCTCTCATTAACTTAATGTTTTAAAACTAGTATATCTTTTGAAATTTTAAAAATTAAGTAATATCAATTCGGACCAAATTAATAATTTCAAAACTTGTCATTCTTTTTCAAAATTATAAATCAACCCATACAAATCATCTATTTGCGGAAAAAACTTTTCCTCATTTCAAATCTCAAGTTCTAGATCCTCCCCTCCCTCTCTCTCGATAATACAGACAACAACTACTCAACATATTGCTCAACCCTTCAAAATAGATTGATTTTCTACCCATTTTCGACCATATAGTTGTTATTTTCGGCTTCATTCTCGCTTGTATCCATTGTTTTATTTGTCTTTGCAGGTAACGGAGTTCGAAAAGAGTTTTACGTTTTATTCTTGATTCTAAAAATTAGGGATTTTTAGTTAATGATGGAAAATAAGACTTTTAGTTGTATTATCTTTGAGAATGAGTTAACAATTTTGTGTTTTGATGATAAAAAAGTAGGAAGCACTAGAGAAAACCCTAGTTTTTGTCTCAGTATTTTTTTGATTGTCATGGTATTGTTGGATGGTGTTTGTGGTGTTGTTGGTGGATGTTATTGTTGGTGTCGGTATTTGTGTTTTGGGTGGTATCAGTGGTCTTAGTATTGGTATTGGTGGCATTGGTGGTGGTCTTAGTGGCATTAGTGGTGGCATTAGTTATGGTGTTGGTGGTCTATCTGTTGCAATAGGTGGGATATCTATTGGGAGATATTAAATTGGTCTTCAAATAGATTCCCTATCTGTTCCAACTGATGGCTTATCCGTTAGAATATTTTTGTTGTTGTAATGTGGCATAGAATAATTTATTGAAATTTGTCTTACCTTTTTTTAAAATAAACTATGCAGACATCAAATGCAATGTATTTTTTATTTTTCTATTGTTTGTAGTTAAAATATGTCTCCCAAAATAAATGAAATTGAAAATGGATCAACTTTTGACCACCCAACAAAAATGGCTAGAGTACAGCTAGATTCGGAGAAACTTCCTGAACAATCTCAACCGGGTCAAAATGAAGTCCAGGAAAGTGATAACTCCTCACCAATGAGGCATAAAATATTATCAAAATCCCAGTATAATTCTGTTAAAACCATTAGTATCAATAAATTTTGAGTTGCGATGCCGATGATAGCCCTGACAAAGTAACTGATGATCTTGTACTTAAATATCAATTGAGGAAATGTTTTGATGAATTAAGGAGAATTATGAAGAATGAAAACATAGATGGATTTTTTAACAAGAGCTATTTTGCATACTTTCTTGAACTGCCTGAGGACTACACTCTCTATTTCCCATTGAGCATGGTATATGGTCTTCTCAAGTGTAGGATTAAGTATGTGGGGGATGATAAAGATTCGAAGGAGAGAAAAAAAATATGGATGAAATCTGGATCAACTACTGTAGCATGCCGATTTGTTTTGGGTTGAAAGAGTTTGCCATATTGACGAGCTTGAGATGCCATCGTCCAGAAGAACGTCTCATCAAGGAAACACCCCACAAAGGGTCCAACAAATGCAAGGGAAAAAAGATGAGTTGTTGGGCATTGTTGGACATAGTAGCTACAAAGCAGAGGATTTGATGGCAGATCTCGAGGATAAAGACATACCAAAGCACTGCATGGATAAATTGTACTTAGTTTGGTTTGTCCATTCCATTTTATTGGCAAGAGACGTCAGGAAAGTCATAGAAGTTGATTTATTAGTTCTTGCTGAAGATTTTGATAAATTTAACGACTATCCGTAGGGATATGACAGCTACTACTTGACTGTCAAATATTTACTAACAAAGCTATCCCCAAAGACGATCACATTATACGGCTTTTCCTGGGCTTTCATGGTAAAATTGATCACTATTTTTACTCATATATTAATTTATAATGAATATACTTATTATGACCTTTTTTTGCTTGCTTCCTGTTTACATTTTTTAGGCTTGGGCATGTGAAGTCATTCCCCCTCCAAAAGAAGTTCAAGGATTACCCAGATGAGGTTTCTCATCCAAGGATCCTTAGGTGGTTGGCGGCTGCAAAGGAAGCAAAAAAAATATTAAGGAGCAGAAGGTTGATCTATTTAACCCTCCGAATGATACAGTACGTATTCTTTCAACTAAAATAATTTGCCTTAAAGAAAGATATTGAAATAGGTGTTCCATCTGTTGCGACAGATGGGTCGTCTTTTGCAACAGATTACCTGTCAACTGCAATTGGTGTAACAGATGGGTAATCTGTTGCGACAGACAATCCATATTGCACTATAGATTAACCATCTGTTTCTCTGGTTCCCTGAACTCAACTCAACAAATTACCTATCTGATGCAAATTATGCAATAGATATGTAATCTGATGCAACATATTATCAATCTATTGTGAAATACAGATCAACTGTTGCGGAAGCTAGATCTTCTATTGCATAAGTTGTAAGTTGGCTGTGTTAACATCCATGTAACCCAACTGTCTGCAAATTATTATTATATGATTTAAATGCCGCATGTCTTTTCTTATAGGTTGTGCATCCTTGGATCGTGCCTACCGTTGATGAGCTGGGGATGACTTCTTTTCTTACTCTGGGTCTTGTTGATACAAAAGAAGACCCAATGCTTTAGTTAATAAACAAGGAATTGGCTGGAGCAACATCCATAAGAAGAGAAGTTAGGCAAGGTTAGGCTAATGTTGAAGCTCTTCATGACCAACCTCAAACCGCAACAGATCTGGGTGCTTC
Source organism: Capsicum annuum (assembly GCF_002878395.1). Lineage (NCBI taxonomy): Eukaryota > Viridiplantae > Streptophyta > Magnoliopsida > Solanales > Solanaceae > Capsicum > Capsicum annuum. The sequence continues at coordinate 100,347,209 of NC_061112.1, forward strand.
TTCTGGGGGTTTTGCTGGTAGAGTTATTTTTTATGGTGGCATCCATCCTGATACTGATGATGCTGCCAGTCGTGATTATGAGAATGTTGGTGCTCATCAAAAAATAAATAATTTTGAAAACACCCCTTCCACATGTCTCTCTCACCTCTGTATCGGTCCCTCTCACCCTTATAGTGGTCCCTGTCACCCCTCTTCACCCTCATGTTCTCATTGCAAATGTAAAGTGTGTAAGGACAGAGAGAATAAACTCCTTGAAAAGATAGAGGCTATTGTTGAAGCTGCCAAAAATTTAAAATCCAGGAGGGGTGTCATACCATCCAACGAGGTGAGGAAGCCATGCACTCCTACAGTGGTAGTTAGGAGAAAGAGAAAAAAAATTAGATAAATTCTCTTCGTTCTGAAAATAGCAAGAACTGCAACTCTTCCTGCTCCTAGTGTTGTTAAAGTTTAGGGGCCGCTGAAGAAGGTGGACATATTCGCGGTGCTTGGCAAGGAGAAGAAGAAGGAATTGCAAGAAATCATAAATGGCAGGATGAAGATTAAAAAAGAAAACACCATGCATTCATTTGCCACCAAAGACTTCACGAATATGAAAAATATGTGTGTGTGGTACGAGGACAATGTAAGTTTACTTTTGCTAATCCAACCTTCCAATCTACTCCATGAAGAAGAATCTACGCAGCAGATATGTAATCTGTTACAACATCTTGGTATTCTGTTGCAACATAATACACATCTGTTGCATAAGTTACGTTGGCTTGGTAATCTGTGAGCTGATTCAGAGAACCCTCTGCATCGGATTCTTTCCACTGTATTTTTATTCTTTATAATTACTAACCTATTTAAAAATTATCTTCTTATACCACAGTATGTTGATGAAATTCTCTGCTTCATGAGGGGCAAACAATTAGCGTACCCGGATTCTTATGATGATGCCGATAGGATAATGGACCTCAAATTCTACAATAATTTCAAGGATAGGTATGCTGATCTCCGTAAGCTAGATGATTCTAGTGGCTCGGGATTTGATAAGTTAGTTTCTATATTCAAATGGAATGAAGAAGCGATTAAATATGTTAAAGGGAAGAGGCCATATCCACACAGCAAGAGCTGGACCAAGGCAAAGAGAATCCTTGCAGTCATAAACGTGGATATCATACATTTTCTCACTATTGAGATACTACTATACAAGGAAAAGATTAAGGTTTATGACTGGAACTTACCTGTCTTTAGCGAGAAGACGTTTTTAACCCACATGTAGCCACTCTTGAAGTTGTTGTCCAAGTTGTTGACGCAGAGTAAGCTGATGGATCATTTGCAGGACGAAGTCTTGACGAAGGAACCATGGAATTTTGAAGGTCGAAATAAGAACATCGAGATCCCAAAAATTAAAACCAATGCAGCGTGCATGCCATACTCGCTTGCGTACATCAAGTGTATGCCGATCGACATAGAAATGACCGGTATGTGCGATGTCGTTGTGGGAAAGATGAAATGGGTTTGGGCTTATGGGCTACTAACTAAATGGTTGGAGCCCGTGTATAAAAAAGAATATGTACAAATACAGAAACAAAAATGAAATATTTTCTTATTTCAAGCCACTTCACTTTACTTTACATGTAGTGGTAATAATTTTTATGTCTGCGGATAGTTGAGTATTTATAATGCAACAGATAGATATCTGTTGTAATAGATATAATACCTGTTGTGACAGATTGATTATTTGTTGGAATAGGTTGGTCATCTATTACATTAATATATGTTTCCTAGTCTGTCTATCGCAATAGATATCCAATCTATTGCAACATATAATCTATCTGTTGCAACTGATAGGTAATCTGTTGGAAAAAATAAAAAAGTAGGAAGACCTGTTACATAATTTCCAATAGATGACCTAACTAAATTGTTGGAGCTCATGTATAAACAAGAATATGTACAAAGATGGAGACGAACACGATAACAATTTTTTATTTCAAGCCACCTCACTTTACATGTAGTGGCAATAATTTTTATTTCTGTGGATAGTTGAATTTTTATAATGCAATAGATAGTATATCTGTTGTAGCAAATATAGTACCTGTTGTGACAGATTGATTATCTATTGGAATAGGTTGGTCATCTGTTGTATTATGAAGATGTTTTCCCGTCTGTCTATCGCAACAGATATCCAATCTGTTGCAATATATAATCTATCTGTTGTAAGTGATAGGTAATCCGTTGGACTAAATCAAGAAAGTAGAAAGACCTGTTATATAATTTCCAGCAGATGACCTACGTGTTGCATCTCATGTTGCAACATATATATAAATCTATTTGATAAGATATGTCGTCGCTGCAGCAGATGTATTATATGTTGCGATATTTGAATCTAGTATTCCATTTCAATTAACATATTCAAAACTAAGGATTAAATTATATTCATAGACAACATAAAATAAGTTGAAGCCTTCAAAAATTACATTAAATAACTGAACAAATAAATGAAATGTAAAAAAATTATTATGGGTACAAATGATCTACTTTACAAATAAATCAACAAGTTAAACCAAGGAGGATAGTTTATTACATTGACGGACTCAAGCTATAAAAATCTACTCAATATGGACAAGTTGTTCTTCATCCGGTGCTGTGAAATTTGACTTTGATCATTGTGGATCTTTAATGTCGCTTGCGTACGGCTTCTGGGCTTTTGTTTCTCCGTATTTCCATAAAAGAGAAGCATATATTTTGTGGAGTAATCCAGCATTAAGTCCATGATTTGGTACTTGTAATCCATTGCTAAAGTACTCGACGTACGCGGCAACAAAAAGACTGCAATCCCTGCATTTTAAAAAAACAGATAATCTATATCTTGTAGTTCATGCAAGCATTGTGAAATTTGTGGAATGAAACTAAATCATGACACTTAAACTTACAGGCTACCAATAGTTTGTTGAGCGATTCCTTCAACATATTGTACATCAAATGGATTACCCATTTTATACCGGTATGCTTCAATCATCGACCAATCAGTACGAACCTTTTGGTCCAAAAAGCTACTCATATTAAGGTAAGTAGGCAATATTTTGGCTAACTTTTGTATCTCAAACGATGGCCCAGAATGTCTCCTTCGCGACATTGAGTCATAAACTCGGATGCGCCTCTCGTTTAGAATGAGGACAACCAACACCCAATGAAATTCATCATCATAATTGATTGGGATGTACACTTTGTCGATCAAATGCCAAGGTAAGCCAGCCGAAATGATAAAATCTTTGATAATGTTGATTAAGCATTCCTCATTTCGGGAAACTTTCGGCTGTTGTTGACAATACCTATCGTAGGGATTATCTATGTAAACTTTGTATAAATAATTGACTGTCGTGTATCTGTATTGTTCTTGTGTTTGCAACTTGACCTTTTTCGGAGGTAGTAAAAAATGACATAGATGTGCTGCGCACATTATCAAATATTTCAGATTACGTGACGAAAAAATTAATACGCAAATGTAATTAAATAAAATATTAATTAATAGTAATATGTATGGCATTTAAACCTCATCATTCCAGCAAGTTTGGGGCTATGACATCAAATAGAACCAATTTGTCATTCTGAAATGTGTAACAACAAAGTCGAACATATCAAAACCAAGGCTCGATTCTTTCACTATGTAGCGTTCATCATTTTATTTTCTACATAATGATTTATATGTGTTAATGTCACGTTCTTACAACAAGAATAGTATAAACCAATATCTTTAAAAATTGATTTATGTATCTGCTGGAATGATGCTTTAACAACCCATCGGAAATCCATTCTAAGTACTTGTTGATCAACTGTATTAGTTTTTTTGGAGCCTCATCCGAGATGTTGAACCCTTCAAACGGGTAATTCTTCCGTTCTCCCGAACTGACAGGCTCCACTTTTTCTTCTTCTTTGGAAGCAGTTAATGGATTATCAACTGTGATATTATATACTTTAGCAGTGGCTTCTACTGTGATGTTCACCTGGAAAGCCAGAATTATCAATGCTAATTACATTATATACAACAGATTATCCATCAGTTGCAACAGATGAGACTTATGTTGAAACAGATGGATCATCTATTGGGATGAATTTAAATAGGTAAACCAGAGCAGTATGATAATTTCGAATAGATGATCCATCTATTGCAATATAAGACTCATCTGTTGCAACAGATAACGCATTTGATGTAACAGGTTAGACAATAGTTACAATAGATGTATATATCTGTTTGATAATTTTCAGCAGATGTATCATCTGTTGAAACAAATATGTGCCTGTTTGATGTTGGAACAGGTGATGTACATTTACCTTCTTCGGGCTATACTGCTCTCCTGTGGCCCTTACACACTGAACATCGGTGCAAGACAAAGACAGAGTTGTTGTAATTTTACTTTTTTCGATGCTTGATGATACCTTAGAAGTATCTTTCCTTCTCCTCTTAGCCGCCTTGATCTCTAGTGGAGTGTATAGATATGAAATCCTCTTTGATGGAATGACACCTCTCTTAAATGTCATTTTTTTATAGAAGAAATTAGTGCATTAATAGCATTAATCACTCCATCGTGTTTCACCTTGCAGTCTTGACATTTGCATGCAAAACATTCGCTAGATATAGTAAAATCTGGAAAAAAATCTGTACAACCAGTATGATCATAATCATAATGGCTTGTTGTTTCAAAAACGGTAGGAGGAGCATCATTAGCCCCAACAGCAACACCACTACCACTACCACTATCACTACCACTGCCATCGTCAACAGCAACAAGTCCACCCTCCAAAATTATTTTTCTTGTAATGGTTGTTGCTCCAAATAATTTCATTTTTATTCCATCAACGATCTTAGGGTCCGGTAAAGTTTGCATAGACCGTAAATTAAGAAAAAATGGCATCTTCAAATCTTGGTTGGTTGGAACAATCCACAGATGTACAATCTAAAATAAATCGATACATACATTAGAATAATGATGAAATCATTTAAAATAATCATTAATTAAAATAAAAACTTAATTAGAATTGAAGTTACTGCTTCCTTGGAGGATTAAAAAGATCAAGAAATTTTGCATTTTTATTGGTTTTGACAGACAACCATCTCAAGATTCTTGGATAGAAAACTTCTTCCTGGTAGTTCACTTGTTGTCTCAAATAAGGAATGACTTCAAATGCCCAAGCCTATAACATAACACCAATAAATCAAAAGCATTATTGGATAAAAAAATGATGAATCATATCATGATAAAAGAAATATTTACCATGAAGGCCCATGGAAAGCCATATAATTTGACGTCTTTGTATTGGATAGTCATTTTGAAGCTTTCATAACCCCAAGAATAGTTGTTAAATGCCTCAAGATCCCCAGAGAGATTTATTAAACTGGGGCTTATGTTGTTGTTAGCGTCTCTCGCCTAAAGAATATTATGTACAAATCAAACCAAGCACAATGATTGATTGTGCTTTTTTGAGAGTCCTTTACATTTCAACGCTTCTATTAAATTTTTATTTTTAAAGCTTGGACCAACAATGGACACCAGGTCCTCACGATCACTCGACTTGCCTTGCCTTTTTTGGGTGTACGGGGTACTTTTTTTGGGGTCAGAGTAGGTATAACTTGAAAAGGTAAAAGAGGATAACATTTTAGCTCGGTAACTATGGTAAACTCCTTCCAACCAAAATAAAAAGGCATGCCACAGTAATTTATCCATACCTCATCTATCTTGTCTTTGTTTTCATACATAATCCTACGCTTGAAAAGATCATTTACCATTTTCATCTTGAAATAAGCATTGTTATCCTCCGGCAAATCAAGATATTTCCCAAAGCAGCTTTCTCTAAAATAAGCATCCAATTTTTATTCTTGAAGTATTTTTCTGAAGGCGTCGAAAGATTTTCCCACGGCTGGCTTAACCACAAAATCACCCATTAAATTTGTGGTACCATCGCACTTTATTCTCACAGGATAATGATCAATGATGAAGATTTTGACCAACTCTTCGGCAGATGGGCTATTAGCATTTGGATCATCTCTTTCGAGACATTCCTCCTCCTCGTGTTCATTGGCTTCTGCTCTTAATTGAGATAACACTTGTAAAGCAAGCTTATAGAGTGGTGGATGTAGCCGAGTTGCTACACTTGTTCCTTTATTTGGACTTGATTCAATTTTTTTATCTTGAGAGCCATATTATCTTAAATTAACAGGAACATAAAATAGATTATAATTGATTAACGCATCATTAAAAAAGATAACAGTGAATCTAATATGCATAATGGTAAAATAACAGTTCCAACAGACCACACATCTGTTGCACTAGGTATGTTATCTCTTGCACCAGGTATGTTATCTGTTGCAATATATAACCGACCTCTTGTAGTGGATGAGTAAACCATTGGAAATAATAAAACAGATCACTAATCTATTGCTCTAGGTATTTTATCTGATGGAACATATATCCGACCCATTGCAACAGATGAGTAAATCATTGGAAACTATAAAAACAGATCACTAATCTGTTGTACTAAGTATTTTATTTGATGGAACGTATAGCTGACATGTTGCAACGGATGAGTAAATCGTTGGAAACCATAAAAATAGATCACTAATTTGTTGCAACAGGTAGTTTATATATTGCAATATATAACTAACCTGTTGCAAGGATGAGTAAACCGTTGGAAACCATAAAAACAGATCACTAATCTGTTACACCAGGTAGTTTATCTGTTACTACGTATAACCAACCTGTTGTAATGGATGAGTAATCCGTTGAAAACCATAAAACAGATCAACTAATCTGTTGCACCAGATAGTTTATCTGTTATAACATATAACTAACCTGTTGCAACCGATGAGTAATACGTTGGAAACCATAAAATAGATTACTAATATGTTGCTCCAGGTATGTTATCTATTGTAATGGATGAGTAATCCATTGAAAATCATAAAAATAGATCACTAATCTGTTGCACCAGGTATGTTATTTGTTGCAATATATAACTGACCTGTTGCAACGGATGAGTAAACTGTTGGAGATAATAAAAATAGATTACTGATTTGTTGCACCAGGTATGTTATTTGTTGCAACATATAACTGACCTGTTACAACGGATGAGTAATCCATTGGAAACAATAAAAATAGATCACTAATCTGTTGCACCAGGTATGTTATCTGTTGCAATATATAACTGACCTGTTGCAACAGATGAGTAAATCGTTGGAGACAATAAAAATAGATCACTGAACTGTTGAAACATATCACCCATCTGTTGTAAAATGAGTTATCTGTTGGATCAATATTGTTTAGATTTCTTCCAAATAGAAGAGTCGTCTGTCGCAACAGATGAATGATCTGTTAGATTGTTCATCTATTGCATCAGATTTTCGTAGTTGAATCAGATTTTAATCTGTTGCATCTGTTACAACACCATTTTTACCAAGACAAACAACAAATCAACACATCACACACACACATACTAAGACATTAAATGTGAACAAAAATCACCAACAAATTTGAATCAACAGTACGACAACAAGAAGAAGAAATGCCAGAAATTAGGATTTTATTTAGTCCACATTTCTATACTAGAAGAGTAGTTGGCTCAAGTTCCTCTGTTTCTTCATAATCTTTTACCTGTGAAAAAGAAAATAGGACGGCGAAGAACTTGAAGTTGTTGTCACCGAAGAAGTCTTTATGTCGATTGACGGTTGAAAGTCGAAAGGGAACTCACCCGACTATTTTTCGCCGGAGGTTGAAGTCGTCGGGAATTGAAGGGAGAATTTTGCAGAATTGTTGGTTAGGAGAGAGTCGAGAGAAGCTGTCAAGAAAGAGAGAGGAGAGAGACTGGTTGATTTGGATTAAAGAGAGGTGTGAGTTGATTTGTATTTTTAAAAAGATTAGAAAGTTTTAAAGATATTAATCAAGTTCATAATTAACTTAATCAAGTTTTCTAATGATGTTTGACCCTTTAAATTGGTCAATGTCACCAATCCTTCATTTAAGACTTAAAAGATACCTTTCCTTCAATTTTCTCTAGTGAGAGAAGAGTTTAAGATCAAAAGAACTCATATCTTTTTGTATAAATGATCTTGGATCAAATTATTTAAAATCACAATTGCTAAAACTTTTTCAAATATGAATAAACAAATAAAATAATATTTTTCGTGCATTACACGGACGCGTATATTAGTAAATGTAAATAACAACAAATTCAAATTATTTAGACCTCGTTTGACATAGGTAATTCCTTTTTAATTACCCGGATGACAAAAATGTCTCTTTCCAATTGAAGGCAAAATTTCCGAGTATAAATATACCTTCTTTACTCATCGCTATTTTTTACTGAACTAGTTAGTACATGTACAAGTGTCCCTACTTAACCGATCGCTTCTGGTATTGTCTCAGTCTCCCCTCAACTTTGTTTTCATTTACTTTTTCTCCACTTGCATTTGCAAATTCCAGTTATTCATGCCTCCAAGCATTGAGTTGTTTTTTTTAGTTTTTGTTTTTAATCTCTATTAAAGGATTCAATTGTTCTATCAAATGGTTTAATTTAATCTGTAAATTGATTCTTTTTTTCTCGTTGAAATATTTGCAATTTTCTGAAGTAATTCTTGTTTATTCTTGTTGATTCTTATGGTTTTGAGTGCTAGATCGTTGCAGAAATTATTTGATGTTGAAGTATTTTCACGAGCAATTTGTTAGTTACGAGTACTTAGAATACTGAAAATTGATATAATAATTATTATTTCAATGGCGATTCAAGTTGCTAGTTATGATAAAAATGAACAACAACATATGCAGTATAATCAGTATAATCACATAATGTGGGAGTCTAGAATGGGTAGAGTGTACGCAGAACTTATCTCTAATTGAGAGGTAGAGAGACTCTTTTCAATAGACTCTCGGCTGTGAAGGGAAAGTTATGATAAAAAACGGAGGAAAGAAAAATAGGCTAAAATGTGTATAGATTTTGGGGATCATTTGGGCTGAGTTAGGGTTTGGTTGTTAATGACGAGTTCTGTTTCGTTTCTTTTTCCCTTAAAAAGTTTATTGCCACTTGTTGTCTACAAATGGTAAGTTATTAACAGAGGCAAAGCCAGAATTTAACGTTATAGGTTCAGGATTTTTACAGTGACGACTATAAGTGCTAATAACCGGTTTCTAGATTAATGTGTGTATAAATTTATGAATTCCTCGACACAAATATACTATTTGAGCAAAAGTTGCTGGGTTCGGCCAAACCAATAATCGGGCTTCTACCTCCGCCACTGGTTATTAAGCCCTTGTTTTTGCATTGCATATATACTACATTTCAGATAAGGTGATTATACATGTGCTACATATAATGTCCTTCATTTACTTCAAAAGCTATGAAGTTATATTATCTAGGGTTAACCATATAGTACATCAGATTGAAAATTGAATTCTTCAGTAACGCATAGATAATTTTTCTTCATTTTTCCCACTTACCGCTATATATGAAAAGATTTCCATTGATACGTAGGTGGGTGATCTTTCCTTTTTCATTTACCCAATAATGTTTGTCACACTTGTTCATTTGACTCGAGCTTGGAGGAATTACCATAGCATGTATAGAACAAAATAAGTACTTAATTGTAGTGTTTCGAGCAAGATGGTGGCATATGATTCATATGAGGTATGCTCCAGGGACTATTGGACAATTGAAAATGGGTACTACAGCATTCGTGTTTGTCCAGATTTCTTTATAGTAAACTGATTCCATTCTAGGTCCATCATCCCTTTGAGGCCTGCGTGATTCCAGTTTGTGGACGTGTTTTCTGGATCTCTAAGGAACAGGATATAGTTTATCAGCTCGTAATATTAGTCCCAAATCTCTGCCATAGTAATAGATATCTGTTCAATACATCATTTGCTCTCTTCTATGCTGAAAATCTATGTTGCTCGGACTCTCCAAAAATGTCGCTCATGTCGGATCCTCAAAAAATGCACTACTTATGGAGGATCCGACACGCACCTGTCAGCATTTTTGAAGAGTTCGAGTAACGTAGCAGAAAATCATGGCCTGCTTGACTGGATGATGTCTTGAGTCTTTCTTAAACTCCTCACCCTCTTGCCAGATGCTTACTTCCTGCATAATGACAAAAGAAGCTCCTAGAGGTCTCAAAACACTGTATGAAGCTGGGAACCGTACTGATTTCTCCAGAAATGGGAATACTTTCAGGAAACAGGTTGAGAATATTGATGAAAATCATAAAGAAAAAGAAAGAGAAAATCCTGTCTTATTAGTAGAACCTATCCCTAATTGAGATGGCAAGGTGAATTTGGGAAATTCAGAAGCAGAATACATTGAATCTGAGAATTTGAAGGATGTAGAAGATGTTGGTTTGAGCATGAAGGTATTATCATCTGAAGATTTCATTTCGTTTCTCTGTTGTTTAGGTTGCTTCTATCAGTTGAATAAGTCTATTCTCGATGTCTTGTATCGTTAAAGAGTAAGATGTTGATTCCATTTTATAGACACTGTTGACTGGGCTGGAATCCAAGGACTGGGTCTTAGTATGTGAGGCACTCAATGATGTACGGCGTTTGTCCATGTTTCACAGAGAAGCATGCTTGATATGTTGTGAGTCTTATTTTGTAAATTTGGATATAACCATTGGTTTTGACAGACCTATGTTATGTGTTCTCTGTTTCCTGGTTGTACTAATTTTTTCTACATAACTTAAGCAGGGGAAATGTAATCTCTCTTATTGTGAAATCCTTGAAGAATCCAAGAAGTGTTGTTTGTAAGACCGCTATCATGACTTCAGCTGACATTTTCAAAGCATACCGTGACAGCATTGTTGACTCAACGGATCCACTGGTTAGCTTAGATTTCGACAAATCTTGTTCGTGCATGCACATGCAACTTAATTTTCTGAGATAATTTTTTTTATGTGCTTATAAAGTGACTGTCTATGTGCCCAGCTTGTTCAACTTCTGTGGAAATCTTCACAAGACAAGCGATTTGTATGTGAGGCAGCTGAGAAAGCTCTGATATCCATGCCGACATGGGTTTCTCCAGTTCTTTTGTTACCTAAGCTGCAACCTTATCTTAACAACAAAAATCCTCGAATTCGAGCAAAGGCTTCAATGTGCATTTCTTGAAGTGTACCACATCTGGTTAGAGTTCTGAGCTACCTATTTATTTCCTTCTGATATGCATTTTGACTGATGACTGATGAAACTTCAGCTACAAGTTTGATACTTAAATTAATCTCACGGCTCATTTTGTAGCCTTTTTGTTCATTTATATGCTACCTAAGATGATATCTTACTAAATTTTATAGACCACATCTAGTTCATTCCATGATCTAGAGAAGGAAATTTTATGTTAAAAGTATTTAATACTGTACTATTGAATATAATATTGTCAGTGATCTTAATCTACTGAACCTATTTAAATATATTCGAGGAGTTTTATGCCGCGGTAACCATCATATTTTGATGCTTATCTCGGCATTGTCAAATGAAGTTCTTTAACTCTCAGATGTCACAGTAAAACAGTTAATGGAACTGTAAAGTATATACTTTGTCATGCATGAGTACTTGCAAGACAAATAAAAGAGGAATAAGCTGTTTATCCTGGTTCAAGCTTTGAATAGGCAAGGTGTTATGACCATTTACATCCTCTATTTTCAGCAGCATATGGGATTGTCTCTAACGGACTTGCAGGATTTGCAGGGAGTTGATGGAATCAAAGCATATGGTATTGACAAGCTGATCCAACTTGCTGCATCTCAGCTCAGTGACCAACTCCCTGAATCAAGGGAGGCAGCTCATGCTCTGTTGTTAGAACTGCAAAATGTCTACGAGAAAACACTTGATATGACCCCAACAGAAGCGAGTGAAGACCCCCAAACAAATTCCTGGGAGCATTTCTGTAACTCGAAGCTCTCACCTTCAAGTGCTCAAGTTGTTCTTCGTGTGACAAATGTCGCCCGTTAGTGTCTTGTCTTGGTTCGTGTAGTTTATGCAAGTATCAAGTTCTAGTGAGCACGTTTTCCCTTTATTCTTTATATACCTGTAAATATCATCAAAGGTGTGAGGTGTTTGGAAGGCAGTTAAACCATATAGTGGAGCTAAAAAACCTAGAGTGTCGGGATCTTATGGTTTTGATAACATTGCATTGTGTAGATAATTCATTGGCAGATGCATACTACCTAATATAGATGTAATTTTGCTTACTACTGTTTGTTTGCCATATCAATTGGCTATTGACAATTCATCGTAACAAATTCGAGGAGATTTGTTTCGTTGTGCCCAAGGTTGGTAGCTACCAGTTTGTTCCTCTGGAGTTACAAAGCAGCATCAACACATGATCTGAGAAAAGCTCCATTCTAGCTTATTTATCATGATATTGTAACATTATACCGGCTGTTCAATTTAATTGGCTGGTTAGTGATCTGATGCACTTTCATTTTCGCTTTTTATTAAAAAAATCTACTTTGAGCTAAAACCTTTCGTTGTCCACTGTGGGCTGGTCAACTACTTTTGGAGCAAAACTACAAATAGATAAATACAGAGAACAATCTCTTTTCGAAAAAAGCTAACTGGCCAAATTGGCCAAACCCATTATATCCCTACAAAGACGTTGAATGTAGGCTACCTTGGTCATTCACTATCCAAATACATGACCTAATTTGGAGAAATGATTGGAATATGATAAATAGGTAAGTTTCTTCTGTCTGCACCTTTATGAATAGTTTAATGTAGTACAACAACGACTATGTTTGTATGTTCTCCACCAACTCCACAAGTGATATAATCATAAACCCCACGGAACATGTGCCTATAGTAGTTTTCTGCTTATGCCCATCTGAATTAGCCCTTTTCTCCATAAAACCAGAACCATATATTCCAGTAGCTGCAACCTTTAAGTATCTTTAAGAATGTTCAAACTCCATTTCTCTTGAACCTGAGGAGCCAATATATGAATAAACTATTAATATTGGTTATTGTTTTTCATCTCTTGAGATTATTGTTTCACAGATGGAGCAAAAGTTGAGATGAATAACTATGTATTAGGCATAGCCAGGCAGGTTGTAATCATGATGATCGCGATATCAATGATATTGCTCTTTGTTGGGATCGGGATACTGATCCTGATTCACGTCTGTATCGTTGGGAGAGCATATAGAAGAGGAATTGGAACCAGTAACATAGTGGAAAGAGGCAGCTTAGCTAGCAACAGCATGTCCCACGAGGATATAGAAAAGCTTCCTTCCTTTGCCTTTCAGTCCAAAGACAAGGGGACAAGTCCAATTGAATGTGCAGTTTGTTTGGATAATCTCAAAGTGGGTGAAAAGTGCAGGTTGTTGCCTCTTTGCAATCACAGTTTTCATGCTGAATGCATAGACTTGTGGCTCTTGAAGACTTCCATTTGTCCAATATGCAGGGGTACTGCTGATTTTCTGAAGGGTGGATCAATATCTGGTGGAGAAAGTAGCCGATACAGTGAAAGTGGCAGACAAGAATTAAACGCGGAAACTGCTGAATTGGCAATGATATTGATACCAGAGAGTGACAATCCTGTCAACAGTTTAAGCTTTGAGACGAGAGCAAATCATGCAGGGGGTGCAGCCCAAGACAGTGAGCAGTTGAGTGTAACTGTTTCAATAGAAGGACAAATTGCTACTGAAGTTAATGTGGAAACCGCTGAATTAGCAATGACATTGGTACCAGAGACTGACAGTCCCATCGACAATTTAAGCTTTGAGATGAGAGAAAATCATACAGGGAGTACAGCCCAAGACTGTGACCAATTGAGTGAAATTGCTTCAATAGAAGGGCAAATTACTAATGAAGTTAATGTGGACAATAGTGAAACAAGTAATGATTTAAGAGTGATCCAAGAAGTGCATGTAAGTGAGAATTCTTCTGAGTTGATAACAATTACCCAACCTATACAAAGCATCAATTCGGTCAATGAAGAAATACTACAATCAAGAAACACCCAAACAGCTCAATCAAGCTAGCTGATTAGAGTTGACAACCTTTGTTATATTGCTTGGACTGTAAACTAATACTATATATTCTTGTTTCTGATTATATAAAAAGGCTTGTTTTTTCAGTCAAGGCACCACTCGTGTTATTCCAATCTTCATTCTCCAATGCACTTAACCAACCGATTGAACAAAGTACTTCTAGTATTATATATACATATAGCCAAAAAAGAAATTACACTAAATATTAGGGTAGAAGGTTAGTAAGATGAGAGCTAGCATTTGTACCGTTTCACGGGTAGTATCTTGTTCTTGGAGTTTTTGGGTGTTGTTTGTGGTTTCGGGTAGATTGTTGGTGGTATTACTTGGTGATAATCTTGCTCTGCTATTGTCTATTGTTTTGTTATTGTCTGTTGTTTTGTTACTATCTTGTGTTTCTTGTCTTATACTATATCTTTTCCTATGTTATTTGATCTCGAACCACAGGTCTATCGAAAAGTCTCTCTACCTTACCTCTAAAGTAGTGGTATGGATTGAGCCACCTATTTTACCACCTAGAGAAATATGTGTGATCTCAGACTGATCATTTCCTGTAAGCAATATATCGTCCACATAGATTGCTATGATATAAACAAAGCCATCAACAGATTTAAAGAATAGTGAATAATCATTCAAGGAACTAGTATAGCCTTTGAAAAGTAAGAGCCTGCCAATTTAGCATAGTGTTGCCTAGATGCGTGTTTCAGTCCATACAACTGCTGGAAATTTCATGTAAACAGTCTCCTATAATCACCATGTAGAAAATCAGAACTAACATCAAGTTGAGATTAATCCTTCTGAGCCACCTATTTTCACTATATTTTCACTAGACTTACATGAGACTAATCCTTTTCCACATATCCACATCAGATTCTACGTCATCTCCATCTCATTCTTCAACTCTTCCTACTTTGTATTTACCTAACCCTTTCTCACTTGTTGACAAAAATGAATCCATTTCTTCACCACTTCCAAATCCCACCTCTGTTTCCACTCCTAGCCCTTCTTTGCCGCCTTCAAACCCACCAAAAAGGTATGGAAGGCTCAGTCACTGATTTAACTAGGGCTTGTTTTGTTCATCCCACCAAACCAACAACTTACTCATTTAATTTTGTCCCTACCAAATCAAATACTCTTCTTTCTATTTCTACAGTCACTGAGCCTCACAATTTTGCACAAGCTTCTTCCCATCCTGGTTGGACAGCTGCTATGCAAGATAAAATTAAAGCTTTAATCATACGTTGGATGTGGTGGAGCTTCCTCCAGGGAAGAGAGCTTTACCTTGTAAATGGTCTTAATTACAAGGTCAAACAAAGTCAGATTGAACTATTGAGAGGCTTAAAGCAAGGCTAGTAGTGATGGAGATATTCAAAAGGAAAGGATTGATTAAACATAGGCTTTTTCTCCACTGGTCAAGATAACCACCATTAGGTGTCTTCTTACCATTGCTATTGTTAAGGAATACAAATAAGACTTCTAATCATCTCATCTTGAAGATAAGATTACAACTTTTATCTATAGTATCCAGTAGTAAACTATCTCTTTCCAGAAGTTAGTTTACACAGTATAGAGTTAGTTCTAACTGTTAGTTAGTTAGTTAAGATATAGTTAAGTAGTTATATCACAGCTAAGACTCTATATATACTTGATTATGTAATCACCACCACTAACAATGATGGAATAATAATTCACTCTCAACTACTCTTATGACTCTCTAATAATCTACTCTCGATATCTCATTCTCTGCTTCTCTGTTTTCTTCTTTTTTTCTTTCTGTTTCATTGTACATGATACTAGTTTCTTCATTATTTATCATGGTATCATAGCTATAATGAATTGAATCAGTACTCATTCGATTCTCATTTTTCATTTTTATTGAATTTAAGATTTCAACATCTGTCACTTGAATTTTCTATAAACTACTCAATCTGATTACTATAGCTACTGGGTTGGATGGTATCGAAACTTCAGCTCCATCTTCTGTGAATGTCAATAATAGCACTTCCAACTTTCAGGTTGTGTCAAATCCACTTGATATTAATCATCCACTTTACCTCTTTACTGCGGATGTTTCAGGTACTCAACTGGTTTCATTTCTTTTAAAAGAAAGTGAGAATTATGTTGTCTAGAGTAAGGCTGTTAGAAATGCTTTATTAGGATGAAATAAATTTGGTATGGTGGATGAATCTTGGAGAAAAGAAAGTTTCTCAGTTGAATTAGGCAATCAGTGAGAAAGAGTGAATGCAGTAGTGCTGTCTTGGCTTATGAATTCAGTTTCCCATGAACTTCTTGGAGGAGAAGTACATGTTTCTAGTGCTTTAGCTGTCTGGCAAGACTTAAAAGAGAGATTTGATAAAATTAATGGATCTAGAACTAATAATCTACATCAAGAAATTGCATTTATCTCACAAAGAGTTCAATTAGTATCTATGTACTTCATAAAATTGAAAGATTTATGGGATGAATTTGAGTCTTTAGTCCCTCTCCTACTTGTAATTGTGAAAGATCAAGGGACTTTGTGGCTTATCAACAGAGACAAAAACTGTATTAATTTTTTATGTGATTAAATGACACTTACTCTCAAGCAAGAAGTCAAATCTTGCTCATGATCCCTCTACCCTCTTTGAACATGGCATACTCATGATAATGAGTTTTGAGAGTCAAAAAAATATGGCTCAGTTTACAACTGCTACAGGCTTGTTGGGGGATGCACCTAGTGGTCATGATGCACTAGTAATGTACTCAAAGTCTAGTGGAACAGGTGGTGGTTATCACAAATGGAAGAGAAACTATATTTCTACTTACAATCCTACTGCCTTCTGTGATTTCTGCAAGTTGAAAGGTCATTGTAAGGAGGTTTTCTACAAGTTAGTAGGGTATTTACCGGGCCATCCTAAAACATGTTGATCATAAAACCAATGTAGTCAACTCTAATGATACTAGGGGCAATTATGATCAAAGATATAAATAAAAAAGAACAGATGGACCTAGTGCTCATAATGTGGTTACTGAAGAATGGTGCACAACCACACATCACCATCAAGGCTCAAATGGCAACATGAGTTCAAGAGATATGAGTAGCTTGCAAGATGACACATCTACTCCTAATAGAGATAAATCAGCAATGATAACAATGCCTCCAAGATTTACACCAGAACAGTACAATCTAATATGCAAGACATTGGAGTAATAGAATTAAGTGGCACCCTCTATATCAGCTGCTAATGCAGTAAATGTATCAGGTACAAAGAGTGACAGAATAGTGTGTCATAATTCTCTTGAGTGGATTATTGACACAGGTGCTACTAATTATATGGCTATAAATATCAATCTTCTTAATGAAGCATCAATATCTGAGCCTAAACTACACAAATGTATGACATTACCTAATGGTCAAATATCACAAGTAGCACACACTGGATCAAGTAATATATCTGATCACAGTACAATTCGTAATGTCCTACATCTATCATAATTTAGATATAATTTGCTCTCAGTCTCACAGATTACAAAGCAACTTAACTGCTCAACCACCTTCTTCCTTAACTTTTATGTCTTTCAAGATCCTTAGAATGAGAAGGTAAAGGAGATTGGTAAATAAAGAGATGGTCTATTCTTTCTACTTCAGCACAAGCTACCAAGACATGCTAAATCAAGATATGGTTTTAATGTTATTATCTCAAATAAAACTGATGTAGATCTATGGCATAGGAGGCTTGGCCATTACCATTTAAGACTCTCAATCAAATGTTGTCTACACAAATAGATCCTCTAAATAATAGTGTCCCTCTGTGCTATATATGTCCTTGTACTAAGCAAACAAGGCTAGCATTTCCTAGTAGTATCATTGTTAATAGTAAAGCCTTTGATCTAATTCACATGGACCTCTGGACCCTACAAAGTTCCTACTACATATGGTCATAAGTCTTTTTTAATTGTAGTTGATGATTTTACAAAAATGACATGGGTGTTTTATAGAAATTGGAATCTGATGTTTTAGTTATTATTAAGTACTTCATCTCTTACATACAAACTTAGTACGATATTCACATTAAAGTAATCTGAATTGACAATGGAACAGAATTTATCAATAGTATGTGTGCTGAATTACTTCTCAACTTAGAAATCATCCATCAAACTTCTTGTGCTTATACACCCCAACAAAATGGAGTTGCTGAAAGAAAACGTAGACACCTTTTGGAGATAACAAGGGTTGTTAGATTTCAGCCTAACATACCATTAAAATTTTGGGGATATTATGTAAAATTTGTTGCCTACTTAATTAACAAGATCCTCTTTATGAAAAAATTTATAATAAAAAAACCTAGTTTAGATCATCTGAAAGTCCTAGGATGCCTATGTTATGCAAAAAATGTTCATAAAATGGATAAACTCAAGTATAGATCTATAGAGGCAGTGCATATGGGCTATTCTGAGACTAAGAAAGGTTACATCTTATTTGATTTGTCTAATAAAGTTTTCTTTGTCAATAGGGATGTGATCTTTAAGGAAGATATATTTCCATTAAAAACAAACATACCTGCAATAACTTAGCTTATTTTTCCTCAATGCACCTATAACACCCCAAAATATGATCTCGAGATGTCACACGGTGCTCAAGACTACGAGTAGCCTTAAGCTAACCCTGTCTGTCTTCTACTAAGCCTGAATCTCATAATAAGAAATATAGATATAAAAGTCATATTAAATGTGGAAACTATTTGAGATAACTGAGAATAATCTGAATACAATCCCTGAAAATCAAATACTCAAAGTTTGAATCAAATCTAGCTGTCTGACAAGCCTCTACTACTAATAACTAGAGAGTCACAAGGAAAAACCCTCAGCTAACTCAAACTATCTGAAAAGAATACTAAATCATATAGACTAATAACCTGATAAATCTGAATGACTAAGTCCCTGAACTAATGAGAACTCACCAATTGTCGAATGTAGATGGAAATTCTTAAAATCACTCACGCTGCTGAAACTGAGAACCTGAACCTACATTATGAGACAATGTAGCACATAGACGTATATGTGGATCAGTACTTTAAGAATGTACTGAGTATATGAGGGTGAAAAGCATAAGTAAAACAAAGTCTCAATAGTCATCATAGTTTGTAAAATAATACATGCTAAACGTAAATGACTAACCTAAGTAGGAATATAAAATCTGTAATCATGAATAACAAATCATAATTTGTAAATCTAGTGAGTCATAACATTTAGTTCTAAAAGCAGTAATAATATTCTATCTGTAAATCATACTGTCTAAGTGTAAAAAAAGGGCTCACTTCAATATCTAAAATCTAAAAACTGAAATCTATAACTAATATCTTTCTATAAAACATAATCTAAATAAAGTTGTAAGCCTTTACACTTAGATTTCTTAAAAGCTTTTCTGTTAGGGAAAATACTTTATCCGAAGCTTATCTATAAGGGAGGTTCTTCAAACCGGCATAAATCATGTGAGCCAACATGGAGTCCAACGTCTTGTTCCCCTTTGAAAAAAACCTCATGATATGGAGAGGTGTCATACTCTTGCCAAAGAGTATAACCTGAGCTAAGTGATCACATCTGTAACTTTCATCCATATAGAAATGGGAATAATCTGATAATCTGTACCTGCATTGGTTACGTAGTTCTATGGAAGATAGGGTACGCTAATCCCACACTTTTCACTCAGTGCTAAATACTACTCCCTTTTTAATCTGTATGCTCATTCTGTTGAAAATCCACTTTAAAACTAGCATAAGGGTTTATTCTGAAATTAATTAAGCATTTATCTTATTAAATTTGTAAATAAAGTTATTCTAATTTCTGTAATCTGTAATAAATCTGTAAAGTGGATTCCAAATCTCATCTGAGGATTAAAAAATCAAAGATTTATTGAAAATCTATAAATAATCTGATCATAAGATGCTTAAGCATCATCTTTCTTGAAATATCAACATATAATCTTGGGCTTAATAACTCATGCATCAAATTTATGTAAAAACATCATAAAGTTCATGCTTGATATTGAGAATAATGATAATTCAATTCAAAATCTGATTTTCTGCAATATGTATGAATATATGACAATAAACATGAAATTCAACTTCAAAATCTCTCGAGAACTCAAAATCTTGCAAATAACAATAATGGGTATGAACCCTAATTCAAATCCCGTGTATATTCATTCAAAATCATATGAAGTTGTAATTAAAAGCTAGTTTTGGGAACAAGGAGGAAAGAGGATCCTTGTTCATAAACAACACATACCTTAATTGATGATTAAATGGAGAAACTTGAACTTTTGATTCCGATTTGATTTCTTGAAGATGAATTCATGATTATCTTGATTTGGGAATCCTCAATTTAGAGGTTTCTTGGAGAAACAATGGAGGAATTTGATTTCTTGGAGAAGAAGCTTTGGAGCTTTAGGGTTTTCTTTCGAGAAAGAATAGATGAAAATAATCATAAAGTGCTTATAATTAACTTAATTTTATGCTTTGGACAGATTGGGGACTTGGGAATTAATCAAAGAGCCCTTTCTAATTTTTGATCGAAACTGAAAATTCCAACTTTGCATGCCATCGCGACGCGCCACTATCGCAGTGGCTCACTAGATTCTTGACAATTGGGAACTGGCAAATTACCGCGACACAGAGCTATCACGGTACTCTATAGAAATGCTATTTAGGCCATCATCGCGATGCGGTAGCATCGCATTGACCTACTAGAAATGGATAACTGGGAAATTGAACCTCTTCGCGACACGAGCTTATCACAGAGGTCCACTGATAATTAACGAATGGGAATTTAACCTTCACCGCGATGCAGTGATTGCTCAGGTGACACACTGCATTACTAAAAATGTCATAACTCCTCAACCATGTATCGGATTTGGGCTAAATTGGTATCGATGGAAAGCTTATTCAATTATCTATAGAATGAAAAGTCAAAATCTGGAAAATTTCACATGTAACAAAATTTATTCAATTTTTAAGATAACCCTTGACATTCTTGGAGTGAAATTAAGCTAGGAAAAGTATGGGGTATTACAATATCTCCCCCTTGGGAATATTCTTCCTCAAATGTGGCTAGGCAAGCTGAAAATAGTGAGGAGTATGGGGCTACAAGCTATCATGCACAACTTAAATAAAATGTATAACTAAATCTAAAACATACTGAGCTACTTAACTTATCCGTGAGTGCTTGAATTTACATGAGGACAACTACATAGCTGAATCTGAGAATAGAAAAGAACTGAATGAAGGAATACTATTACCTTCAACTAAATCTGAGCTCATGGGGAAGAGATGAGGATACTTGGTACGCATGTCTGCTTCTGATTCCCAAGTGGCACCCTCAACGGACTGATTTTCCATAGAACTTTGGCCAAGGGAACTTTTTGTTACCTAGTCTACGGATCTGATGATCAAGAATCTCTACTGGGACTTCTTCATATGAGAGGCTATTCCGAATATCTGTACTTTCTAGAGGAACTATAATGGTTGAATCGTCCATGCACTTCTTCAACAAGGACACATGGAATACTGGATAAACTGAGGATAAATCTGCGGGTAGCTCAAGCTCATACGCCACCATCCCAATACGACTCAAAATTTAGAAGGGGCCTACATATCGGGGACTAAGCTTTCCTTTTTTACCAAATCTCTTCAGCCCTTTCATGGGTGAAAATTTCAAATACACAAGGTCATTAACCTCGAACTCAAGATCGCTTCTTCTTGCATCTACATAAGATTTCTGATGACTCTGAGCTGCTTTCAATCTCTCTTGAATCAACTGAATTTTATCCATGGCTTCAAACACTATGTCTGGCCCAATTAAAGCGGCCTCACCCACTTTAAACCAACTAACCGGTGATCTACATCTCCGATCATAAAGAGCTTCGAACGGAGCCATCTGAATACTAGCATGATAACTGTTATTATAAGTGAACTCAATCAACGACAAATGCTCCTCCCAACTACCTTTGAAATCAAGAACACATGACCTTAACATATCCTTTAGAGTCTGAATGGTCCTTTCTACCTGACCATCTGTCTGTGGATGAAAGGCTGAACTAAGATAAACTTGGGTACCAAGACCCTTCTGAAAGGCTTTCCAAAACTAAGAGGTAAACTGAGTACCCCTATCTGAGATAATAAACAAAGGAACTCCATGCAATTTGACTAACTCTTTGATATACAACTTAGCATAATCTTCAGTTGTGTAGGATGTGTGAACTGACAAAAAATGTGTTGACTTAGTCAATTTATCTAAAATCACCAAAATCAAATCATGTTAGCGATGCGAATGGGGTAAACTAGTCACAAAATCCATATTCACCTCTTTTCACTTCCAAGTGGGGATACCAAACTCTTGCAATATACCACCAGGTCTTTAGTGCTCTACATTAACCTATTGGCAAGTTGTATACTTTGCTATAAACTTTACTATATCTCTCTTCATACCACTCCACCAATAGATTTCTCATAAGTCGCGGTACATCTTGGTGGATCCTGGATAAATAGAATAATGCGCACCATGCGCTTCCGCCATTATCCATTGCCTTAAATCATCAACACATGGCATACATAATCTACTCTGGTATCTAAACACATCATCTCCCTCTTGGGAGAAAACCTCTATCTTTTGGTCTTTAACTGACCCCTTCAGTTTGAACAAACTAGAATCCTTATCTTGCTTATCTTTTAATTTTGAAACTAGAGAAGATTCGAAACTACTCTGAACGCAAACATTCCCTTCAGCTAAATCAACCAATCTAGCTAACCGATGAACTTCCCGAACTAACTCCTTCTTATTATTCTCCACATAAGTAACACTGCCCATGGACAATCTACTAAGGGCGTCTGTCACTACATTGGCCTTGCCTGGATGATACAACACACTCATGCCAGAATCTTTCAATAATTCTAACCACCTTCTCCGACCAAGATTCAAATCTCTCTGAGTAAACACATACTGCAAGATTTTGTGATCCGTGAACACATCAACATGCACCCCATAAAGATAATGTCTCCAAATTTTCAAAGAAAATATAACAGTAGCTAATTCAAGATCATGGGTAGGGTAATATTTTTTGTGAGGCTTAAGTTGTCTAAAGGCGTAGCCTATAACCTTACCTCTCTGCATCAACACACAACCCAAACCAACTATAGAGGCATCACAATAAACAACGAAACCATCTGTACTATCGGGTAATACTAAAATTAGGGCTGAAGTTAGTCTAGTCTTCAACTCCTGAAAACTCTTCTCGCAGGAATCTGACCACTGAAACTTAACTTTCTTTTGGGTCAATCTAGATATAGGAGACGTAATAGATGAGAAACCCTCAACAAAACATCTGTAATAGCCAGCCAAACCCAAGAAATTCCTAATGTCTGATAGAGAGATAGGTCTAGGCTAATTTCTTATGGCTCTGTCTTTTGAGGATCAACTCTAATACCCTCATTGGAAATAATATGACCAAGAAAAGCTACTGAACTTAGCCAAAATTCACATTTTATGAATTTGGCGAACAACTGGTGATCTCTAAGAATTTGCAATGCAACACTAAGATGGTTTACATGATCAACCTCACTACGAGAGTAGACAAGGATATCATCGATAAAGACTATGACAAACATGTCCAGATACTATTTGAACACTCTATTTATCAAGTCCATGAAAGTTGTTGGGGCATTGTTTAGCCCAAAAGACATGACTAGAAACTCAGAATGACCATAACGGGTTCTGAAAGTTGTCTTTGGAATATCACATTCCCTTACTCTAAGTTGATGATAGCCGGGTCTAAGGTCTATTTTGAGAAGTAACTTGCACTTTAGAGTTGGTCAAATAAATCATCAATTCTAGGAAGAGGATATTTGTTTTTAGTTGTAACTTTATTTAGCTGACGATAGTAGATGCATATTCGCAAAGAACCATATTTCTTTCGCACGAATAAGACAGAAGTGCCCTATGAAGAAACACTAGGCCTTATGAAAACCTTATCTAAAAGATCTTTAAGTTGCTATTTTAACTCTTTAAGCTTGGCAGGAGCCATACGATATGAAGGTATTGAGATGGGTTGAGTATATAGAAGAAGGTCACTACCGAATTCTATTTCCCTATCGGGAGGTACCCCTGACAAATCTTTGGGAAAAATATCAGGAAACTCATTAACTACACTGACTGACTGAACTGTTGGAATCTTAGACTTAGTGTCTTTGACTCAAACTAGAAGATAGATACACCCTTTGGAAATTAACTTTCTAGCTTTAAGGTAGGATATGAAATGACTTTTGGGAGACACTGAATTTTTTTTCCACTCAAAGACTAGCTCATATGGAAACTAAAACTTCACCACTCAGGTGCGACAATCTATGGATGCATAGCAAGAATAGAGCCAATCCATGCCAAGAATAAGATCAAAGACAATCATATCTAAATCTATTAGATCTGCTAACATGATTTTATGAAGGACAGTGATAGGACACTTCCTATAGATCTATTTGGAAATAACTGACTCACCTACTGATGTTCTAATGTTTTACGAAACATTTAGCATCATTTTCTTAGGAAAATTGTATGTTTTCAAGCAACAAAAGTGATATTTAATGAAAGTTTCTAGTGTTTCAGTGAAAGGAGATAACCACAGAAGAAAACTGGAAAAAGTAGAAGAAAAAGGGAATTGATGGTCAAAATGATGGACCGTCAGGTTTACGACGAACCGTCATATATACTGTCAAGTTGAACCAGAATAAGGCCTCCAGAGGAGTCGAGTGACAGACAATATGGCGGACCGTCAGACATAGGACGAACCACCATATTGACCGTCAGTTCTTATCCAGAAGCTACCTTCCAAAAGGACTCCGTGACGGTAAAGATGGCGGACCGTCCCAGGTGTACCATCAGATGTTATCCAGAAATTGTCATTCGGATGAATCGAGTGACGGGAAAGATGGTGGACCGTCAGATCTTTGACGGTCCGTCATATGGACCGTCAAATGGGATGCGGTTTTTTCGTTTTTTAAATTTTAAATTCTTTTTTTAGCTGGGACATATAAATACCAACTTTTAGGGTTAAGAACACATCTTTTACTTTTTACAAGTTTTCTTTTTCATCTATTGAACTTCTTGGTATCCAAGTACTTTGGGGAATTTTAGTATCAAATAACTGATCATTGAAGATTCAAGAACTGATTCTTGGGATTCTTTGTAAGTAAACTTTCCATTTATTTATGAATAATACAAGAATGAATTCTTTATCTTCTATGGAGTGTTGTGGCTAAATCTCATAACTAAGATTATGGGATCCTTAATGTGAAATGCATTTATGGGTTGGGAATCAATTTGAGTTCCATAATTGAATAACATTGCATAAACCTTTCTTCAATTTCATGACTTTTCTTGGTTGCAAACTTGAGGAGTAAGACCTAGAACACCTCTTGTCTGAGAGAAAAGTGTTTGTGGGGAAAAGAAGATGTTTACATGAATTCTAAGGGCCTTAACCTTTAGAGTAATAGCTAATGCCCTAATAGGATTAGCTTACATGAGAACTAGGTTGAAAGAATAAGACATCCTATGAGTTTGAGAAAATTATAGGATAATCTATCCATTTAGGTTGAGAAACTAATGGATATAAAATAGGATTCAACCTTTCTTGCAATTGAATTTGTTAAGTGGAACTCGTAAATAATTCACAACCCAAATGATGCTGGCATTTTGGTGATCATAACCCTGGTTTGATTAATCTGATAAAGTTACGAAATACGGAGAAAATCATTAGTTGAACAAATCTTGTTACAATTTATCATTTTACAAATTAAAGAAAAACCAAACCCCCATTTTGGTTAAGAAACTCTGATCAACAGTCTAATAACAATTACGACACTTAGTGAACACAGTATTCCATGTGGGATTTGACACCCAACCGAGTTGGGTTCTATATTTGACAACGACCGCTTACACTTTCTACTGTAATTTGGATGTATCACTGTGTAACTACAATTATATAATTTAGTTGTCGTTGGTTAGATTGTTCTTCTTATGATTAAGTTATTTTATAGAAAAGGGTAGAAAAGGGAAAGTGTATTTATAAACAGACAAAAAGAGTCACTAAAATAAGATTATACACAACTAAACTAAACCAACTCCATTTAGTTGATGAACGGTCAACTTTGATGGTCCAACTCACGTCTCGTTGGCTATTTTAATTTAGCCCGACAGAACAGATTAAACTTTACTAGATGTAATTAATTAGTTGTAACCCGCTAGCTTTTCTCATGGTAAAGATTTGTAACCAAATTATATCAATTGATTATAATGATTAAGTGGTTCAATTAAACAAAAATCATAATAATTAGTCATGGTTGAGTCTAGAAATTTATTTATTTAATATAAATTTTTAGTATGATAAGTTATCCTTTCTAGATTATCCACTTTTAAATTTTATAAACTATTACTAGATTTTCAAAAGAAGCTAAACAGTTTTTGCTTGATGATAAATTTAAAAATATTTTTGAATAGCAATTAGTATTTGGATAAGCTTCTTAAAAGTATGTATCTTTTCAAGAGAATTTTTGAGAAAACCAGTTTTTACTACTCCTTAAAAACAATTATTTTCTCCTAAAAAGCTTGACCAAATTGAACATCCCACTTTTCCACTCTTGACCTCCCAAAACTTGACCGAACAGGCAATAACAATTAAGTAAAAACTAAGCTAGGTATATTATTAATTTATAATCATAGAGAAGACTGAATTGGTAACATTATTATTGAAATATCTCCTATCACTATATAAAGATGGGTTCATTAAATAATAGTAACAGTAAAGAGAACTGTTCTCCATTATTGAATAAGTGATGTACTCTTTAAATAAGTAAGTAGGTAAATGTGTTCGCAATGTCTAATAAAGAGTTGCATAAATATATACTTCTAGTTTTGTAAGTACATACTGATCAATTCTTCTATTGCTTTCTTTTCCATGTTTGACCCCAGAATAATATAATTGTTCATGATCCATACGTCCAGTAGATCATTAATTTTCGTAGGAATCTAAACACCAGCAGTAATAATCTGCTCGAGAGTTTTTCAGCATTTCTGAAGGCGCCATCTTCTCAAGCTCATGTTGCCTACATTCCCCAAAATTATTACGATTTTGTGGGTCAAAGGCATATGGATAGTCTTCCCTTTCATGAACCTGTGATTTCATCCTCTTGTACAGCCTCATTGTTGCTACACAATCATCATATGGATCTTGCACTCCTGTCTGAATCTCGTACCTATCAATCACAAGATAATTAAGATTGATTATGAGTGTTAAGTCAAATTAATTAATATTTGGTGTGAATTTGAGCACAAAATCTTCAATTTTTTGAAATAAAATTAATATTTTAGAAACTACAATAAAAGTACTTTAAGTCGGAATGATTAACAATTTAGAATAACTAAAAGTATATAAAAAAATTATGGTCAATGAAAATATCCGATGAAAGTCCAAAATATATAGTAACTAGGAGTTTAGGACAAACAAAATGAAATGAATAGAGTATATATTTACAAAGCCTCAGCATTTGAGATACTAGCTAGTGAGAAATATATCAAAAAAATTTCTTGAAATACCTTAGTGAAATATAATAGTTTAACTTCTTTTCTCCAAACGAAATTATTTACGTCCAAACATATATTTAACTTCAACTTTCAAAACCCTTTCTAAACTTCAAATTCACGTACAACTTATTTCCCAACTTTAACCAAATGTTTTTACAACGCATTCTAAGAATCATTTCTTTTAATTAGGATTCCATAGGATACTTGGTAGTTGGTACCAATATAAATATATAATATCAGTAGATGACGCTGAAAACATTGAAATTTGCTTATTTACGTACCCAAGATAAGCTTTGGTCAAGTGCTTGAGTGAGTTGCTGAACCTGCTTGTTTTCAACAATGGAGGGTATATTGCAGTATCCCTTCATAAAAAATTGTTGAATAAACGTCAAACTATATATTGTAAATTAGGATGGAGTTACATTTAATTTATAATTGTCTTATATATCATACTTCATTAATTATGTTGCACATATTGTGTAATTATATTCGTTAAACTAAAGACTTACCTTATCATTATTGTTGGGTATTCGAGTTCCAAGCATTTCAAATCATTAACCAAACTAGGACCAACAAGGATCCTAGCTTTTTCACTTCTTGAACGTATTAGTGTTAAAGGTTCTCCATTACAAAGATAATCTTGAATCATTTTTGATACTTGTTTCAGACTTTCAGTGGCACTGCATCCCTCAAATGTCTTGGCCTTATCCCCGTTATTTCATACCTAAACATTACATTGATCAATTCATATAAGACTACATTAATTAAATTCATAAGACTATAATTGATTAATTAGACTTTAGTAACTTGTACTATAATCAATAATTACCTGTAGTTAGTGATGGGAAGATTTGGTGCAACGTAGGAGTGAAATAGGATTCTTTCATGTTCATCAATTAGGCAAACTCTAGCACAAAGGTCAAGAGAGCCATCACTGCCACCACCTACCATTTTGCAGGAAAGAGCAACAACTCTTCCATGTCTATTCTCAATCCTTAGGTCATCTTGAATGGGATAAAGCAAATCCTGAACACGAACCAACACAACTATAAGGATTTGAGCAAACTAGGGTGTCAAATGGATAAGTTATGATAAGATTTTGGGGGGTTAAAACAGGTTGACTTATTAATTAAACGGGAGACCATATATAACTTGTCTAATATTTGCTTGTTTATTTGACAGGTCAATTTTGACTAAATAGTGGATCATGATCCAGGTCAATTTGGACTAAATAATGGATCATGATCCTATCTGTCTATTTTTCTTTATTTGTGTGCGCTTTTATAAATTTTCATTTATCAAATCAAATTAATAATATTATATTTATTTATATACTTAATCACCATAACAATACAAAACAGACAAAAAAAACTCACTACTCTTTTTCAATGATTTGATAAAGATCTCTTATGGATCGATTTAACTAGGTATACAACCCATGTGTTCTGACTAAAATGACCTACCAATGAATATCTATTAAACTCATCCAATCAATATTTTTGCGAGACTGTGTGTGTTGTGGATTTTGAATAAGCATACATTATTTGAGAGCGTGGGAGTTGGCATGATTCTTTGTGAGCCCTTAGTGCACTCTGGCTAGCAAGGAGTGTCAAACAAATATAACATCCTCGCTCCTTGAAAATCTTCCCACAATCGGCCTTTGGTAATGACCCTAAAAAGACATATATAGTAATTTGGTAGCAACACAAAATCATGTTACCACTCATGACTAATTAGAAGAAGAAATTTTCTTAAAAATAAAAATTAAGATTACCAGTGAGATGTTCTCTCAAAGAGTCAAAAGATCGACAGTGTATTTGACAAATCCCACACACAGGTTCATGAACTGAATGATAAGATGTCCTCATGTGGTCAATTAGGTTCTCCAGTTTGTTGAATTGCTTATAGCATGCTGCACACTTGTTTCTATTGTCCAACGAAATTTGTAAAGAGGCTTAAGTTTCATGGATTCACGGTATAAACAAATTTATACAATCTGATCATTTGTATATATGATAAGCATAGTTAAATCTTATAAACATTATTTAACTTATTATCATAGTTTAAAATGCACCAATAGTGTAAAAATCATTGCACGGTATGTAACTTAAATTCGTTTGAAAGAGCACCCTTTATTTAATTAATACTATCACGCTTACTGATAATGAATGAAACAAATAATATAAAGCATGAAAAAAGTCCTATAGTACCTGAGGATTTTGGAAGACTCGGATCTATGATCCATGGGAGTAGTAGTAATGCTTGAGAAATATTAATTGAATAGAGAAGATAAAGAGATGAGAATAGTTGAGAGGGGGCATCAACCTATTTATAATACAGGTAATGCA
Source organism: Capsicum annuum (assembly GCF_002878395.1). NCBI lineage: Eukaryota > Viridiplantae > Streptophyta > Magnoliopsida > Solanales > Solanaceae > Capsicum > Capsicum annuum. The sequence continues at coordinate 100,377,161 of NC_061112.1, forward strand.
AGATGAATTAGCCTCTGGAATATTCTTGTTTCTAATTAAGAAAATCATTCAACTACATTGTTACAATACCATATATGGGCTAAATCTCACTTTTAAGGTAAGGCAATTAAAAAATATCCCAAGTTTGGCTATACTGCAAATGGGAAACTTTTCTAGTAATCAAAATGCTTGGGCCCCCACAATGTCCTAGCAAGACCACTGCCCATATCTAAGGTTCTAAAAAGAAATTTTATTTAAGTTATACTTGCCGGATGTCATAAAATAAAATAAGTTATTACACCTCAGCAAATTAATTTATCCCGTTTCCAAATTTACTTACTATACCTAAAAATGTAGACGTTTAATTACTTATATTTGCACACATTTACCAACGTAATCTCTGTTGCAGCTTAATATATACAACCAATTAACCATATACGTACGACATCTTATTCATTCCTCATTTGAACTTTTTTTTTACTTGGAACATATATCCAATAATGATAAAATTAGTTATGATCTACTCAATTATTCGTCCATAAATTAGGAGTCTGCTTAGATTTTTAAGCCATATTAATTTTTAAGCACTTTTATAGTGTCCGGATAAGATTAAAAAGAAATGTTTCTACGTCTTTTTAAGACAAACTTTTCAAATAGAGTCAAAATTTCTAACTTATGACTTATGACTCATGAATAAAAAGATCTAAAAATTACTTATATACACAAGTTAAAGTTACATAATTACATTAAATCCCAAATTGGTAAAGTATTTACACAAATCCTCAAATAATTACAAAAATCCCCTTATTTGACAATTTCTCTTTTCTTAATATTATACATTAAAAAAAGGCTGTCTTTTTCTCCTTTTTTTATCTCCCATTACAAATCAGTTTATCCTCCATTATTCAATCCTTTTTTCACGCCTAAAATCAAGCAATCATACTTAGAGTTTACCATTAGAAGTTTTCAAACATTAATTGAATTTATTGATTTCATTCATTATTTTTTTTTAAACTTCACTAAATCAGAAAGTCATGGACTTATTTGAGAAAACAAAGGTAAAAAAATGACGACGAATTATCAGAAGTTTCGAAAAATCTCCATTGGGTCATCATCATCATCAGCAGCAGAGTACAACAGGGTGGAACATGGCACGAAAAATGAATCCCCTGAATAGAGCACAACGACGTTTATTCAAATGATTGAATCAAGAAATCACTTACTCAATCTTCTGTAAGAATCTAAATCCTAATTATTTGATTATTTAATATTTGTTTATATTATTCTATTTCTGAAAAGAAATGATCTTGCTTCGTTTTATATTTTTTTAATACTCTTTCAAAGATTCTATTTTGTAATATCAAATTCTTTCTATATTCTTGGAGCTAACTTTATGTTTCAAAGATTCTATTTTATATGTTTTAGTATTTTGTCTAACTTTATGTTTGCTTTTTATTGAAATAGGCTAGCTTTGTGGTTGCAAAGATAACTACAATTTGTACACCGAGGCTACTCAAAAGAATAAGTGATTTGCTATGATGAAAAAAAATTACTCGTCATCACGTCCAAAGATGTAGATTTTATACATTATACATTACTTTATTTAACACTTATGCATAATGTAAGTTTTTGTATATATAGAAGAGGTTGTTTTTGTATTTAGTCGGATTATACAATTATAATCTATGAATTTTGTATAAGGTTACATTATACATTCTGACAAGTTTATAGATAAATAATGTATAATGTTAACATTTTATATATATGGTGTAGCATTATACATTCTTGAAGTTTTTATTTGAAAGTATAAGATATAATATATCAGACATTATACATTAGTTATTTTGGAAGACTAATGTATAATATAAGTCTAATGATATATATTTTCAATATGTTATACATTAGAAGTTCTTATTACATTAGTTGTGTTTTATGTTGTATTTTACAGTCAAAAAGTCTTATTTTTGTATAATTTTTCATTATACCTTCTGTCAAACTTATAGGTCATACATGTTTAAAGTGAAAACTTTAGATGTGTAATATGACATTATACATTACTGCAGTTTATTTTTAAAATATATAAGTTGCCCTTATTCTTATTCTAAAGTATAATATAAGCCTGAAGATATATATTTTAATATGTTATACATTAAAAATCCTTATAAGATGTATTTTATGCTTTATGTGGTATTATACTGTTAGAAAGTCTTATTTTTGTATTAATTTTCATTATACCTTCTGTCAAGATATATACGTCAGATATGTTTAAGGTGAAAAATTTAGATGTGTAGTATAACATTACACATTACTGCAGTTTATTTTTTAAATGTATAAGTTGCTCTCATACATGTGAAATTGTTGTGTATTTTACTTCAATTTTTTTATGAACTTCGTCAATACTCAATTCCATCGCGATCGTAGCAATCAATTTTAAAAAGTTAATACTTTTCGAAATAATAATTGCATCACTTTTATAGAATTGATAAATGATTTTCAACTCCCAAATTTCAAAATGACGCAACAATATAGGGATGTTCATATTTTTTTTTGAGAATTAAAGAAAGACGAAGACGACTTTTTTTTTCAAAACGTCATTAAAAATGAGGAAAACTAATAGTGATGTTTAAGAGTTTTTTTGAATTTAAATTTCAGTTATTTTATTTAATCATACAAAACATAATTATAAGTAATTAATGGCTTTATTTAAGGGAATGAAAAATTTTATCTGATTACTCTTTCCATGAATGTAGGAGTTATGTTTTACCATCTTACCTTAAATATATGATTAACTGTTTTATCATACATTTGAGCTACGTATGATGGACAACCGAATGTATGAGTATATTTGCAAAATTTGGGAGAGAGAAAACTAGAAGGAATTTTATGTAATTAGTTTCAATAGGTAGGGGATTTATGTTGTTTACACTAAAAAGATTATCATAATGTGTTCTAATGTACTCAACTCATTTTAATTTACCGGCCCATTTCAATTCATCTAAAATTTTGGTTGATTTTAATTTATCTCTGAAAACTACTGTTAAGATATTTTTTAAAATTTTTTTTTTCGTTTGTTTGATGTTGTTAGTTAGTTAGATAATATAGTTCCAAGGCATGAAAGTAAAAAAACTAGAGTGAGAAGCTCCAGCTTCTCTCTAGCCTTATAAACAAAAAAAATCTTTTTTATATGTCCTCTGTTATGAACTCAAACAGTGAACCAACATTAGACAACAAAGTAAATGGGCTGGCTATTCAAATGGAAGAAATTGGGCCTGAGAAGCAGCCACATAGGAGCAATAGGCAGAAACATGTCAATAAGCTTTTGAAGAATTATATATGGCATTCGGGTTGAGGCACGTGTTAATAGTTCATTGGTTTATAGGGGAATACTATAGTATATTATGCACTATCTAGGATAGAAGTAGGGCATCATCGTATTATATTGCAGCATATTCTCGTGTGCTCGCCTCTCTTTCTCCCTGTAACCCTTCCCATCTTTACCCTCTTCTTCTAGCAGTAGTAACTATATAAGTTAGTATCATTAAACTTTGTTTTCGTTTCAATAAACTTCACCCGTGTTTCTGATTTTTGAGATTTCAGATTACTGTATTGGTGCTTTCATTATTGTATTCCAATGGGGGATACTCGACTCAAGCAGCTTGAAGAGACACAAAAGGGTATGGCCCGGGAGATGTCAAAAATTCAATTAGCGGTCAACGTCCAACAAAAATTAATGCAAGAGGTTCTTAATCAAGTGTCGTCGATTGGTTCTCAGTTGAAAGCTCCGTTGGTAGAATCCTCTCGCTCGAAATCGACCGAAGTTGTTCTGTCTTCCCGTACCGTCGATAGCAACTTAGTTATGCTACGACACAAACCAGCATCAGTGGAGCTGAATAGGTTTTTTGGCGAACACCCGGATGCCTAGGTATTTCAAGTTGAATGATATTTTGTTTTTTCCTCTATCCTCCTAGAGCAATAATTATCTCTGGCTTTTTTTTATTTGGATGGGACCGCTCTTGAATGGTATTGCTGGCTCTTCCTAAACAAGCAGTTGGTTGATTGGCCTCATTTTTATTCTAAGCTATTCATTCAATTTTGAAAAAGAAAATTGGAGGATCCAGAAGGCCGGCTAGCGAAACTTCATAAAACTTCCACCGTCGCCGACTATCAGGCTAGGTTTGAAGCTACCGCTAATAAGACTGAGGATATACCAGACACCTTGATGGTTAAGTTATTTGTATCTAGGATTTATTTGGATATCAAAACGAATGTGTTGGATTATAGACGCAACACTCTTGATGAGGCTATTTCCTTGTCCCATACCCATGAGCAATGTCTTAATCTAGAAAAAGGGTCGATGTAACCAACTTTTACTAGGACCCAACCTCTACTACCCAACCCTTAGTCTCGATCTCTAGCACCCTCTAGAAACATAGGTACCCTTAGTCTCGATCTCTATCACCCTCTAGAAACACAGGTGTTCCCTCTACTAAGTTTTCTATCAAACGTTTGTCTTCAGTTGAGATGCAACAACGTTGGGAAAAATGATTGTGCTATTATTATGATGAGAAATATATGGCTAATCTTTGATGCACAAATCTGCCTTAAATCCTTCTACTCAAAGGTGATTCAAACCCCTATTTATCCAGAATTAGAGGATTCCACCATGGAGGATTTGTTAATTGAGGAGCTCCAATGCTTGGAATTGTAAGCTAAATTCATAATTTCATACCATGCCTTGGATGGAGGCCGTTCTCGTATTATTTTATGTTTCAAAGGGCATGTGCAGGGGTATCCTATCACTATTTTGGTTGATGGGGGAAGTACACATAATTTCATTCAAACTCGAGTTTCTAAGTTCCTAAATATCACAGTTACACCCATTACTAATTTTGCGGTAGATATAGGTAATGGTCAACGCCTCCGATGTGAAGGGTGATTCGAGATGTATGATTCTCGGTCCAAGGGACTGACCTTTCTATAGACTTGCATGTATTAGATTTCCATGGAGAAGATGTAGTACTTAAAGGTGTTATGACCTGAGGCTACCCCCTAGTCAAAACAACGATGCTTACAACCACAAGGGTCATAAACTAACCCATGAACTAATACCTGCGTGAGCACTGAATAAATAGTAACAAAATATATAAGCGGAAAATAAACTGACATAAAACTGAAATCTGAATACTGAAAAATGCATCAAAGTATGCCTGAACAACTTATAAAATACTAGAAACCAATTTTTTAACCAAAATATCTAGCAATACTGAAGCAGCTAACTGACTATCTAACTGATTGTCTGAACATCTGAAAGCCTCTAAACTAACTTAGGATTTGATGGGATAGACCCCCAACTAACTCTGACTGACTGAAAAAATGAAGTACTAAAATAATTGAACAATCATAACATGTCCTCGATGGATGAGGACTAACCATTATGGCTGCTGGATTACGCTGAGTTGACTAACTACGGCTGGGAAACTGTGCATTTAAACCTATGATATAAGACATCATAGCGCAAAGAAGAGTATGCGGTTAGTACTTTAAATGTACTGGTGTATGAGATGTGGATAGACTGATATGCATGGGGTACTATGCATATGAAATAAGAACTAACTGAATAGCATGAGAATAATGAACATGAATGCATGAAAATTGTCATATCTGAGAATGCAAGACTAAGTGTATATCTATTATGTTACTGAGATAATTTGTAATCTAAATAATTGAAAGCTGTAAAACTGAATATATGAAAGTCTTACACTTATTCAAGCAAACCTAAACTTAAGATACACTAAGTACTGTACTATGACTATAGGAGATATCATCTAACCAACATGCCCCAATCTCAGCTAATTGGGGTCCAACATGTAACCGTAGTTGGAAGGGTGTCAGTATCGTGCCACGGGTACTAACACTGGCTGTGTGGATCCACTAATCTAATGTCTCGAAGGACTAGGGAGTCAATTCTAAACTGACGGGTGACCCCTAAAAGAGTGTCAATCCTAAACTGGTGGGTGACATCTCATAATCCTACGCTGGCTACGTAATTCTGGAACTTAGGGACTGCTACTAAGGATTCAGTTCTAACTGGCAGATGAGTCCCCATCTTTAGGTTCGTTCGGTGCTAAATCCTACTCCCAACTAACTGACACTAGTACTAAACTGAACTAAACTCAACTAAATGCTATTACATAACTGATAGTGCTCATCATGAATATGAATATCTGAGTATACTGATAAGATTCATGGATTAACTGTCTGAGTACTTGAAAAACTGAATTCATGTAAAACACGTAAGTATCGGGTGTTCACAACCCACCAGCACTGAATGGAAGTACTAACAATGCCATATAAAAGCTTTAAAACCATAATAGGAGATTATTTTTCAAAACCCAAAACTTAGGCAATTCATCAAACATATGAGAGTCATGAACTTAAGCATGGGGATAGATAAAGAATGCGAGAATGACATGATCACAAGACTAAAATCATAAATTATGGATTTAACGTGAATATTTCAACATTTAAAACATATAATGTCTAATTCCACTTGAAAACACTCATAAACATAACTTGTAATTGAATTAAAAAGAGATTCATAGAAATAGTTCGACTTAAACATGTAAAACTCATAATTTAAAAACCAAAAAGGATTCTTAGACTCCATGGGTGAAAGGAGCTCATGGATGAACATCATACATACCTTAATCTTTCAACTTGATAAGAAAACACAATTCTTGATGGTTTCTTAAAGGTTCTTGAACTTGGAGAACTTGAATTCTTGATTTCTTGGGGAGAAAGGAATTGAATTTGTGTTCTTGAAAAAGGGGAAGGGTTTTCTTGAAAAGGATTAGGAGAAGAAGGACAAATAATATCCCAATACGTGTTATGGACGATTTGGGTTGAGGTGAAAAGACCCAATTTCCCCTCAACTATTTAAATTCGAAACTGGACGTAACACATTTACCGCAACGCAGTCTAATCGCGGTTGGTCATTTTTCTTACCGCGACGCGGTCAACATGAGAACTAGAATAGGGTCGCGACGCGGGATTATCGTGGTATCCCTCTGGTTCCGTGATCCAAACATGCCCCAAACCTTGTTTGAAAAATTTGAAACTTCTTCGAGACATGCTCCTTACACCCCTGAATATGAATCAACTCAAAAACTAATGTCTCGAGGTCAGGAAGACCAAATTAAAAATTCTCAAAGTTTAGAAGCCTTAAAAATGACTAAGTTCCTAACATTTAGTAAAATTTTCAGGCCTTAAGCCCCTTATGCATTCAACTGAAAGCTGAACAAAGCTAAGATTAGTACGGTGTATTACAATATCTCCCCCTTAGAAATATTCATCCTCGAATGAGATTGGCTAGACTGAGAGTATTGAACTAAGGCAACTGAGATCACATACTAAACATGCATGACTGGGAACATGAATACACAACTGAGTCTGAAACATGATGCATAAAATGAACTGATTTCGTAAATACATGATATGACATAATAATGTTTATATAGCTGGAACAAAGAATGGAAAAGAGTCAATCTAAGTAAAACTGTTACCTCAAGCTGGGTCTGAGTTCGCAGAAAAAAGATGAGGGTACTTGGTACGCATATCTGCTTCTGTTTCCTTAGTAGCTCCTTCTATGGACTGATTCTTCCATAGAACTTTAACCAAGGAAACTTCTTTGTTCCTTAACCTACAAATCTGATGATCAAGGATCTCAACTGGGACTTCTTTAAAAGAAAGGCTATCTCGAACACCTGTAATTTCTAAAGGTATAAAAATAGTTGAATGGCCAATACATTTCTTTAACAAAGAAACATGAAACACCGGATGGACTGATGCTAAATCTGCAGGCAACTCTAGCTCATAAGCTACCTTCCCAAAACGGTTCAAGATTCTATAAGGACCAACATATCAGGGAATAAACTTTCCCTTCTTGCCAAATTCCTTGGGTGAGATTTTTAAATAGACTAAGTCACTAACATCAAACTCAAAATCTCTCTTCCTCACATTTGCATAAGATTTCTGACGACTTTGGGTTGTCTTTAGCCTCTCCCAACTGAACTTTCTCCATCATATCAAACACCAAATTTGGCCCTATCAAAGCAGCCTCACCTACTTCAAACCAACCAATATGAGACCTACATCTCCTTCTATAGAGAGTCTCAAATGGAGCCATCTAAATATTGGAGTGATAACTGTTATTATAGGGAAACTCAATCAAGAGTAAGTGGTCATCCTAACTACCTTTAAAATCAATAACATAAGCTCTCAATATATCCTCTAAGGTCTAAATGGTTCTCTCTGCTTGACCATCTGTCTGGGGATGAAAAGTTGTACTAAGATGAACTTGGGTACCAAGACCCCTTTGAAAATCCTTCTAAAAGTGAGAGGTAAACTGAGTACCTCTATCTGAATTAATAGATAATAGAATCCCGTGCAACTTAACCAACTCTCTGACATAAAGCCTGGGATAATCCTTAGTTGAGTACAAAGTATCAACTGGCAAAAAATGAGCTGATTTGGTTATTCTGTCTATAATAACCCATATCGAATCATGTTGAAGACGCATACGAGGAAAACCCATCACAAAAGCTATGTTCACCACTTCCCATTTCTAAGCGGGGATGATGAACTCCTGTAATGCACCACTAGGCCTCTGGTGCTCAACTTTAACCTGCTGACAATTTGCACACTTAGCTACAAACTCTACAATATCCTTCTTCATACCATTTTACCAATAGATTTTTCACAAGTCTTGGTACATCTTGGTGGCTCCTGGATGAATGGTATATCGTGCACCATGCACTTCTGCCAAAATTCATTGCCTCAAATCATCAACACATTAAACACATAACCTGCCCTGACAATGCAATACATCATCTCTCCCTTGGGAGAAAACCTTTACTTTGTAATCTTTGACTGATTCCTTTAACTTAACCAGACTGGGATCCCTATCTTGCTTTTCTTTCACTTTGGCAAACAATGAAGATTCCAAACCATTCTGAACCCATATACTACCTTCAGCTGAATCAACAAACCGAATGACTAACCTAGCAAGTTGATGAACCTCTCTAACTAACTTCTTCCTATCATCTTCAACATAAGCAGTGCTACCCATAGACAATCTACTAAAGGAACCTGCCACTATGTTGGCCTTGCTCGGATGATACAACACACTCATATAATAATCTTTTAACAACTCTAGCCACCTTTTCTGTCCAAGATTCAATTTTTTCTACGAGAACACATACTGTAAACTTTGTGATCCGTGAACACATCAACATTAACCCCATAAAGATAATGCCTCCAAATTTTAAGGCAAAAACAACAGCTGCCAACTCATGATCATGGGTAGGATAATTTCTTTTATGGGGTTTAAGCTGTCTAGAGGCATAGGCTATGGACTTACCTCTCAGCATCAATACATAACTAAGACCAAGTCTATAAGCGTCACAGTAAACTACAAACCCATATGAACCATCTGGCAAAGTCAATACTGGGCTAAAGTGAGTCGAGTCTTAAACTCCTAAAAACTCTTCTCACATGAATCTGACCACAGAAATTTGACTTTTTTCTGAGTCAATCAAGACATGGGGGATGCAATAGAAGAGAACCCTTTAATAAACTATCTGTAATAGCCACCCAAACCTAAAAAATCCTAATATTTGATGGAGAGATGAGTTTGGACCAGTTTCTTACTACTTCAGTCTTTTGACGATCAACTCTAATGTCATCCCCAAAAATAATATGTCCAAAACTCTACTCAACGTGGCTTTCAGACACCCTAGGAAACTTTAAAAATTTAGGCTCTGATACCAAGTTTTGTCATGATCCGAGGCTACCTCTTAGCTGCGACAACGGTTCTTATGATCACACGTGACCACAAGCTAACCCATGAGCTGGTACCTGCTATGACCATTGAATAAAATGGCACTGATATAAAATATGTGAAAGATAAGTTAATAAACTGTTAAAGAAGTAAAAATACTGAAATACATAATACTGTCATGTCTGAGATAACTGATAAGAGCTAAAAGTAACCGACTGACTGTCTAACTGTTTGTCTAAAAAGCCTCTAACTAACTATGGAGTTAATGGGATAGACCCCTAACTAACTCTGACTGATTGAATATAAAGAACTACTGAAATAACTAAAATAAACAATCATATCCTCGACGGATGAGGACTCACCACTACTGCTGCGGGGTACAATGAGATATCTAGGAGCAGTCGGAAAACTGAGCATCCGAACCTATGTTATAAGACAACATTTATAAAATAAAGTATGCGATTAGTACTTTACATGTACTGCTATATGGGATAAGGTTTGGCTGAAATGCATTGGGTACTATGCACATGAGATAAGGGCTATCTGAACAGCATGAAATAACTGAGCATGAATGCATAAAAATTGTAATATCTGAGAATGAAAGACCAAATATGTACATATTTCTGAATTAATCTATAAACTGAAAGACTAAAATTGGTGTGACTAAATAACTATAATCTGTATACTTTGATCAAACAAACTTGAACTGAATATACACTGAATATTGTACTGAGAGTGTGGGAGGTATCATATAAACGACATACCCTAATATAAGTTAATTAGGGTCTAAATATAACCCCAGTTGGAAGGGTGTCACTACTATGTCACGAGTACTAACACTGGCTGACGATGTGGATTCCACAAGGCTGATGACCCCTAAGATAGTGTTACTCCTAAACTGGCGGGTTACATCTCATAATTCTACACTGGCTACTTAGTTCTTAAACTTACGACTGCTATAAAGAACCCAGTCCTGACTGGTGGATGAGCCCCCATCCCTAGGTTCGCTCGGTGCTAATTCCTACTCCCAACTAAACTGACTCTGGTACTGAACTGAATTAAGTTTAACTGAATATTATTTCTGATAGTTCTCGTCTTAATCATAATAACTAATTAAGTAAGGATATTCATAGTTTAACTGAATCATACTTGAAAATCTAAAAATTATGTAAACACGTAGGTATTGGGTATTCATATCCCACCAGCACTGAGTAATCATTAAAATATGACATTTAAACTTAAACTATAATATTGAATCATGGTTCAAATCAAAACATGAACATTTCATCAAACATGTGGAAAGCATGAACTTGTGCATGGGGTATTTTAAACATGAGAATTCAACTACATAAAGTTCACTTGGCTAAGACATGGAAAACTGAAATTCATAGCATAAGGAATTCAAATCTTGCATGGGGTCATACATAGATGGATTATATTTAAATTACCATGAAAACATGAATTAAACCCATCTTAAGTAATATAAAATATAATAATGATAGAAAAATCTGTTCTTTAATTGAAAAGGAGTTTTTTGGGCTCCATAGGTGAAATATACCCCCACATACCTTAATCTTTTAACTTGAAAGGAAAAATGTTATTCTTGATACTTCCTTGAAGGTTCTTGAACTTGAGTAACTTGAATTCTTGATTTCTTGGGGAAAAAGGAATTGAATTTGTGTTCTTGGGGAAAAGGGAATGACTTTCTTGGAAGGAAAATTGGAGAAGAAGGTCAAAATTATGCCCTAACTGATCCAAACATGCCCCCAACCTTGTCTGGAAAATCTAAAACTTCTCTGAGACATACTCCTTAAATCCCTAAACATGACTTAACTAAAAAACCAACGTCTCGGGGTCAGGAAGACCAAATTATCTTTAAAGTTTAGGGGTCTTGAAAATGACTAAGTCCCCAACACTTGGTGAAATTCTTAGGCCTTAAGCCCCTTATGCACGCAACTAAAAGCTAAATCGAACTAAGAATAATATGGGGTATTATACTCGTATTCACCTGATGTTTTATATTTCTTTCTCAGATGCTTTAGAGGACAACCCGATCAACAAATTACTCTCTTAAAGCTCCAAGATTCAACTACTCAGAACCTTGAGGATAAGGTTCTCTTTTCAGGAGAGAGTAATGTTATGAATTCAACCAGTAAACCAACATTAGACAATGAAGTAAATGGGCTGGCTATCCAAACGGAAAAAATTGGGCCTGAGAAGCAGTCACATATGAGCAATATCAATAGGCTTTTGAAGAATTATATATGGCAACCGGAATGAGGCCCGTGTCAATAGTTCATTAGTTTATAGGGGGTTACTACAACATATTATGCAGTATCTAGGATAGAAGTAGGGCATCATCGTATTATATTACAATATATTCTCGAGTCCTCGTCTCTCTTTCTCTTTGTAACCCTTCTTATCTTTACCCTATTCTTCTAGTAGTAGTAACTATATAAGTTAGTATCATTCACCCTTGCTTTCGTTTCAATAAACTTCACCTGTTTTACTTATTATTCAGAGTTCAGATTATTGCATCCTCTATGTCAACCACGCCTATTGTAGAAAATTTGGGAGTTAATCAAAATATCCCACTAAAGCCTCCAAATCCTATAGCTTTCTTCTCAACTAAGGAACACTTCAAATCAAAATTACTTTCTTCTGAATATATATCTGACTTAAGCATGGAAAACTGTATGTAGGCTAATGCAATCCCTAGTCCCGAGAAGATGCACAGTCCTGGGAGGTTAATGACATAGAAGTGGGAGAGTTAGCCAATGGGATGAAAGCTATTTATTTATCCAAAGAGGAAAATAATCATTTATGCTCCCCTTGGAAACACTCTCTGATCATTAAACTCTTGGGCAAAAGAATAACCTATCAGTATTTGCATGAGAAACTTGTGTCGCTATGGCAGGTCATTGAAAGTTTTCCCTTAATTGATTTGGGGTTGAATTTTTTCATTGCTAAATTTATAAGTCCAGAAAGTATAGCTCATGTCCTAAAAAATAGACCTTGGTTTATAAATGGACAATATTTATCAATTAAGCGTTGGGAGCCAAACTTTGTGCCAGAAAATGAGAAAGTTATGTTTTCGGCATATGGGCTCGTCTTCCGATTTACCTACAGAGTTTTATGATGGAATCCTCTAACAAAAAATTGGGAATGCAATTGGCAAAATATTGAAGGTGTCCGAATGCTTGTACCAACTCTACTCTCTAAGGTTGTTATACCCGACTTTGCATACAAATTCCAATGGAACAACCAGTCCTAAGTTCCATCAAAATAGGAAGCCATATCCAACCAATTTCTACAAAAGAGGGGTATCTTTATACTGATTGTGAAAGATTTGGACATGTAAAGGATAAATGTATTCATCAAACTAAATGACCAAAAATGGAGTCCTCCAAGAACGAAAGTTTAGCTTCTCTGGGGACTTCAAACAAACAACATCAAGAATGGAACACAGTTAAATTCCCTCCCAAACGATGAAATAATATGGAAAAGAAAGTGGTCGGTACAAGCCCAGCTCTACCACATCCTATTAACACAGAGTCCACTTCCTTAGACAACAAAAAATTGAAGGTAACTAGAGTAACTGAGAAGCAAGGTATACCCTTATCGACCTTTAATTTTCATCTAAAAATCTTCGCCCGTCTAAAAACCTCAATTCTATAATCATAAACAAGAATAAATTTAATTCTTATAAAAAACGTCGACTTCCTATCCATGCAGTAAATATAAATCCTAATAATGCTAATTTAAATAAATTTACTGCATTGAATGAGGAGGACTCCTCAACTCAGGAAAGAAATAATTTTGGGAAAATTTGGATTTATAGAGCCCCTTCTCTGCAAATGCCAATACCCTCAATATTGAAAAAGCTATTCTTAGGGCCTCATCGATACAAAAGAGGAAAAGTTCCTCTGCCCCTATATCAGCTATTTATAACGTGGCAAAAACATTAGAAAATCCTAACCCTTCTGTTAGCTCTGACAAAATTCTGAAACCAGCAGGTAGCAAGGCTGAGTTGGCTACCTCCTTACCACTACTTGATACCAAAGAAATTTCTTTGTCCTTTCCTCCGGTACTTTTCTCAAGGACATTACATGCAAAAGATTTCTGAAAATATTTTCACTTATTCTCCTGCAAAATCTATAATAAATATACAACATTCTCCATTACAATACACAAACTCCCACTTGTTACCTTTACCATCTTACTCCAACTCTTTGTATTTAAAGTCATCTACTACTAGTTACACCTATGAGAAAAGTGGTACTTCCCCTCCATAAAAAAATAAAACTATCTCATCTCTCTCGCCCTATATGCAATCCAGCCATGACCAACTTCCCTCAACGTCTCCACGGGTAGCCCAACCTCTAATTTATGCGACACAACCAGTTCATCCACTCTCTTAGTCCCATACTTGGATAGAAAGAGCTTTTCAGGGTCAAGCAGCTCTCTTTTTGATGGACAATAATGGACTGGAAATAATAATTATTCTCCAAAATTAAAATTTTCGAGCAAAATTAATCTCAGAAGGAATGAAAAAATGGATAGAATACTTTGTGAATCAAATATGGCTAACAAATGTGATGGACCCACTAGTTCCATCCATCACCACAGTTTATTCATACCATCCAGACTCTGTGGAATCTTTCACATTGCTTGAACTAATTCCAAAATATGAACGAAATATCTTAAACTTCATTCTTCACTCCGCAGGAAACGATCAACTCCAACCCTCCATTCTTTCCATGGAACCCTATATTAGTCCACCAAGGTCAATTAGTAGTCCCGAATCCACATCTAAGGAGTTCAATACATAGAGATATAAGGATAGTACCACTAAGACGGACCTCTTTCACAAAAATTTCAAACTTCAAAAATGCATCCCTAATGATTTTTCTCGAGGAAGAGGACAAGAAATATATTCTCTTGTGCCCAATGGCACTACTCAAGAGCTCATTCGACTGGAGACCAGCTATAAACAGAGGATTATCCAAATATACAGTAGTGATGACCCCGACACTGAAATATAACCAATTTACTGTGGGGGAGGGGTCGAGTACTCAGTCTTCTTATTTTACACCTATGAGTCAGGCTACTTGCTTTGTTGTGTAGAATACTCGTGGAGTTAGTAATGATAATTTTAGGAGGAATTTCAGGAAATTAATCAACACCCAGAACCTATGTCTAGTTGCTCTATTGAAAACTAAGCTTACTGATCATCTAGGTATTGTGCATGAGTTTGGTTTCAATGAATATTGGGAGGTGCCAGCCCAGGGTATGTCCGGGGGCATTGTCATCTTTTGGCTTTCCAGATATGTTAGTGTTACTCATCATAGTCAGTCCCTATAGGAACTCCATGCCATGATCAAGGTACTTCCTCAAAACTCTCATTGGTTATTTTCTTCTATATATGCTAGTACAAACTTTAATAGGCGTAAAATTCTTTGGAATAATCTCAAAAATATGTGTCACTCCCTTGATGTCCGTGGTTAATTGCGAGGGATTTTAATAAAATTCTGCCCCAAAATGATAAATGGGATGGAAGATCTATTAATCATCGTAGAAGTTTTAAATTTTGGTCTTGGATTAATAACTGTCAACTAATAGATCTTCGCTACTGAGGGAGTAAATACATGTGGTCTAATCTCAGAAAGCATAATAAGGGTAAGGGTTTAATTTTGGAATGAATTGATAGTGTCTTTGCTACAAATGTCTGGCTTGCAATGTGGCCCAACGCCAATATTACTCATCTCCCAAAATAAATCCATACCACAACCTTCTCCTCATTTTCCTAACTAATCGTTATTTTCGCGGAACTAATAAACCTTTTAGACTAAAAAAATTTTGATTGGATCATTCAAACTTAAGTGATATAGTTTCTAATAGTTGGGAGAATAAAGATTATCTGGATGCCCTTCCAGGCTTTAGTCAAAATACCCTCAGCTGAAGGAAAAAAACTTTTGATTGAAAAAAAGAGACACATTTTAGCGTGCTTGAAGAAATCCAAAAATTTCATACTTATCTGACTAGTACTTTTCTTCAAACTCTTGAGGCTAGCCTTACATTAGAATATAATGAGGTCCTTAAGGTAGAAGAGGACTTTTGAAAAATGCAATCTCGTATTAACTGACTTAGTAAAGGGGATGCCAACACTAAGTTTTTCACCTTTCCGTTTTCAATAGGCGTAGAAGAAACAAAATTTCTTTTTTCAAGGATGAACTTGACAATTGGATTATGGACCCTAATAGGATTGCTAGTCACACCCTGAATTATTTTAGAGATTATTTTACTAGAAATCACAAAAGCTCTAACGGGAAGCATATTAGGAATTCTCCGACTAAGTTTCATGCTCATGACCTTTCAATACTAGATAGACCCCTTCATAATATAGAAATTACTCATTATTATAGAAATTACTCAAGATATTTTTTCTTTTAAACCCTTCAAATCCCCAAGACCGGATGGGCTACACCCCCACATTTCCAATCTCAATGGAAAGTTGTTGGTCCCTTCGTTATTACTTTATGCCACACAATTTTTATTACTCAAAAAACTTTCTGAATCAATGAATAATACTTATTTATATCTTATTCCTAAATTTGCTAATGCTAACCAATAAAACCTTTTTAGACCTATCAGCTTGTGCAATACGATTTATATCACAAAAATCATCGCCTAATCGCATTAAGCCTCACTTAGCTCACCTCATCGAACCCTATCAGACTACTTTTCTTAAAGGTCATTGAACATGCGATGATGCCATTCTTGTTCAAGAATTTATAAATCATCTCGGGAAGACTAAAAAGTAAAAAGGCTGCTTTAATCCTTAAATTGGATTTAGAAAAAGCTTTCGATCTCGTAGAATTGTCCTTTGTCTAGCGGACACTTCTGTTTTTTAAATTTCCCCCCAACATAACTACTTTGATTATGCATTGTATTTCTACTAGTAATATAGCAATTCTTGTTAATGGTACTCCAGCAAACTATTTCTCACCTTCGCGAGGCATTAGGCAACGGGATCCTATGTCACCTTATATATTTATTCTTTGCATGAAACTCTTATCTATCTATATTAATCATCAAGTAGATATTCTAAAATGGCTCCCCATTACTCTAAATGCTAGTGGTCCACCGCTCTCTCATCTTATTTTTGTGGATGATATTGCTCTCATATCTAAGGCCACAGTTGATTCTGTAACTACTATGTATGAGTGTATGCATTACTTTTGTATAATTTCTGGACAAAAAATTAATACTACTAAGTCAAAAAGCTTTCTTTTTCTCCAAATTGCTCTGCTAGTATCATTGCTTTAGTTAAAAACACTTTTAACATCCTTCCTTCTGAAAATTTTGGTAAGTATTTAGGTTTTACAATCTTAAACCACAAACCTAAATGTGCCAACTTTCAGTTTATTCTTGACAATATGAGGAAAAAACTTTCTCCCTGGAAAACAACCTTTCTTTCTCCCGTGGGTAGACTTGTGTTAGCAAAATCCACCCTCAATGCCATCCCCGCTTCCACTATGCAATACTTCAAGCTTCTAAAGAAAATCTATAACTCTATTGACCAAATCCAACGGGACTTCCTTTGGGGATCTATGACCCAAAAGTATAAACTCCACTACTTAGCATGGGATAAGGTCATCTCCCACAGAAAATGGAGGTCTTGCCTCTTAACATTGCAAAAGAAAAAACCAGTCTCTTCTAACAAGCCTCTCTTGGAGGATTGTCACTAACCCTTCAGCCTTGTAGGTTTTCATTTTAACTTCCAAATACAATCGCCAACAAACTCACTCTTCTACCTCTTTTATATGGAAAAATATCCTTTTAGGTGGAGCTATTTGTAACCAAGCAATTGCGTGGGCCTTTGCAACGGGACATACTATTAATCTTTGGTCCTATCGTTGGGTGCCGAACACCCCTCCACTTCGCCAGCTTCTCCATGGGCCTCTTAATTAAGGGGAACATATGCTATCCCTTGCGGATATGTGGAATGAAACCACTTGGGATTGGAATAAAATCTCCTTTGACATCACTCAAGATATAATCATCAAGGTAACCTCTGTTCGTCCTAAGATTAAACTAGGTAGCCAGGATAAACCCTATTGGGTTTATAATAAAAAGTGACTTTTTCCCACCCAATCCTTCTATAAAACCCTTCCAAGATCCAATCATACTCAGTTTCCTTTCTACTGGATGTGGAATATTCATACACTTGAAAAAATTAAGATATTTCTATGGCTTTGCTCGTACGGTAAAATCCTGATACATAGTTACTTATATTACATTAGTGGTCCCAGTCTGTCACATAGCTCCAGAGAAAGTTTCACACCTGTTTCTCCAATATTATATCGTAAAAAAATTTTGGTACCCACCCTTCCACAATGATCTCCCAGATTGGCTTGTATTTTTATCCTTTGCTCTTTGGAACATTTGGATTAACCGCAACAATAATGTATACAAGGGGAAAAGTAAGTTTCTTAACATCTCTACCGTTCTCAGTAAAACCAAGGAATTTTTTAACCATACTCTTGCGCCTGGGAATAATCTTAGTAGTATTAACAACAATATAAAAGGGTTTTCTCCGACACCTGCAACCTTTAAACTTAATATTGATGGTTGTTTTTCTTCCACCTGAGCTTATTGTGGTATAGGGGGAGTTGTTCGTGACTTTAAGGGCAGTTGGGTCATGGGATTTTACAATGAGAGTCATGCCCACTGCCACGTTATGGCTTAATTGGAAGCTCTTCACAGAGAGTTGTTAATGACCAGTAATCAAGCTCTATCCTATAGAAATAAAAATGGACTCTGTCGAAATCATACATCTTTTGCAACAACCCACGCATCCTTATAGTGATCTTGTTACTTCTTGCAGGCAAATATTGAGGAACTTAGGGAGTCCAGCAGTGCAACATAACTTTAGACAAGCCAATGGAGTAGTTGATCGACTATCTCGCCTAGGTTCTCAACTAACAATGACCAACTCTCATGATGTTTTGTCCTCTCCGCCTGATGAAGTCAAAGCACAAATTAAACTGGATCGAGATGGAGCTATATATAGTTATCTAGTTTCATGGTCAACATGTAATAAGTTAGTTTGTTTAGGGAACCAATCCATAATATATACTATGCATAGTTCTAACTTTATTTTGTCCAACTCAACTATGAGTTTGGATTCTAGTAGTAACATTTCAATGCAGAACACTACCAGCAATAGTTCATATACTGCTCCATGTACTTACTAGCACTTGTATGTATATATATATATATATATATATATATATATATATATATATACTAGATTGGTGTACGTGTATCAAACGTTTATTAATAAAAGTAATGGTAATATCTATTTTGATATTCAAATTAATGAATTATAGCAAAATATACAAACAACAATAACAACATACCCACTGTAATTTCACAAAGTAGGGTCTAGTATACGTCATACTACTATGTTAGAGATAAAGAAGTTGTTCCTAATAGACCCCCGGCTCAAATAAAATATGCTAAAACAGTATAGAAAAGAAATAACAAAAATAAAAACAGTCATGACAAATACCATAGATAATCTGAAAAATCATTCCAAATAGTGGTCGTAATAAGACACAATGACAATCAAAGTGTAAAAGCCACAACTAATAATCAAAATCAAATGACAAGGAATTATAAAATAAATATGACTCATAGTATGAATAATAGTAAAGAAGAATAAGCAATACAACATTCAGTTATCTAATTAACCTTTCTCTAATTTGCTACCTCCATAACGTCTTATCTAAGATCATGTCCTCGGTAAGCTGAAGTTGCGTGTTGTCATATCTAATAACCTCTATTAATACTTCTTTGGCCTACCTTTACCTCTTTTAAAATCATCAATATTCAACCTCGCATACCTTTCCACAGTTGCATCTACACTATCCTTATCCGAGTTTTGGCTCCATTATGCACATCTTGAATCACTTTAATATACACCACATGTACGCATTTATTCTCCAAGCATCTCCATATAGCCTCTATGACACTTTGTTATAAGATTTTTCCAGGTTAATGAACGACACATGCAGGTCTTTCTTCCACTCTTTGTACTGCTCATTAGATTCCTTAAAAAGTGAGACCTCTATAGTCGAGCATCCCGACATGAAACCAAATAGGTCCATAGAAGTAGTCACATTCTTTTTTACTCTCATCTCCATCACACTTTTCTAAACTCTCATAGTGTGTCTTGATAGTTTCACATCCCTGTAAATATTGTAATCTGAATGTCACCCTTGTTCTTGCACAACAAAATTATCTTACTCCACCTCTATTCTTCAGACATTCTCATCGTCTCAAAAGCAATATTAAGCAATCCAGTAAGCCACTCTTACATATTATTTTTCAGTAAATCCAATAAGGTAAAATATTATTTTAGCTGCCTTGAAAAAAAGATTATTAACATATATTTTAGGACTCTTTATATATCAATTTTTATAATACCTCTTACCATATATTTTTTGTACCTAAAAGTATTTCGGCATATGCACAAAAATAGACTCTCAACCATAAGTCTACATTATATATGAGGTATAATAATATTACACAACTATTTATCACAAATTAGTAGTAATATAAAGAATTATGACAAAGTTGTTGACAGTCCAATGAGAAGTAATTATAAGTTAAATCTACAACGTCCAAATTCAAATTTTGTGATTTTACTATTACTTAGTTAATCTTCAAAATCTGTGATTTTTTTACTAATAAAAATGATTTAGGAAAAAATAAAATAAAAATAATCGTGACGTGCGATTTTTTTGGCTATTTTTATTCTCTCATTTATTCGGTCCATCAATTAATTCATGTATCGACTTACTTCTCAATTATTTTTTAAAAAGTAAATGCATAGTAGTAACAAAAATTTAGCCAACAACACAAGATTACAATCCGTTCTATTATAGAACATCCTTTATCATGATGTAACGCTTAACCTTGACAGAGAGTCCATTCTCCGTTGACTTTACCTAAAAAGAAAGGGGGTTTACATGATTTTTTTCAACTTCTATAAAAATCTTGCTGATTTCATATTTCTTTTCATCCACAATTTTGTCTCAATATATGCTCCTATATATTTGTTTCTTCTTTTGAGAGAGGGTCCATTCTCCATTGACTTTATCTAAAAAGAACAGAGGATTTACATGATTTTTTCAACTTCTATAAAAATTTTGCTAATTTCATATTTCTTTTCATCCACAATTTTGTCTCAATTTATGCTGCTCTATTTGTTTCTTCTTTTACTTATGCTTTATAGCTTTTTACGATTTTAACATAGTATACAATATTTTTTGAGTAATTTATTTATGTCAAAATCGACGACATCATCTTGTATGTATTAAGTATTAGTTTACTAATTATCTGTTTTATGTTGTTGCAACTTTTCATCAATTTTGGTGTTGTTTGTTTTATTATAGTCAAAAGAAAGTGAAGACAAAAGTAAGCAAAGTCAATTTTTTTTAAAAAAATTTAAGATCTATGATAAATAATTCAAACATTAAATTTTTTTTTTTTAAAGTTCTAATGTCTTCTTCTAGGTTAGTGTACGTATATTGCATGTATATATCACGGTAAGCCGTTAATCACTAAAAAATATAAAAGAAGAATAAATTATTAAAAAATAAGACTTGGCTTTAATCAAAATGTAATATTTTATTCTTTGATTTCAATAATAGAAAATGAAATTCAATGTCTTGTTTGTAAATTAAATATAATAATTTCAAATTTGCAAGTTAATATATTTACAATTCTATTTTATTCATTTTTTTTTATTTTTGGACAAATAACTCCTTGCTACTTGCCAATTCAGTCAATCTTGTTGTACAACCTTTTCATGAGCTTATTCTTTTTCATTTCAAACATGACTAATATAATTGCTTTGTCTCTTGAATCATGTAGTTACAAATTGTAACAGTGTCAATAATAATGTACCTAAGTCATTAAATAGTAAAAAAATTCAGTTATTAAGAATCTCTCTCTCTCTCTATATATATATATATAAAAGAAGATTGAAAGAATAATGATGTGACACCTCTTATATGCAAGAAAGCCTAATTATCTTTTTTTTTTTAAAATTTTTTGAGATTTTTCTCTCTTTTGCTTTCCTCAAAATATTTTCTTAGAAATTAAAATACATTTAATAATTACTCTTTAATTATTCATATAATTTCTCAATTAAAAACATCAAGCATTTAAGAATATTAAAGGGTCATTAGCTTAAAATCTTTCCTCATTCTAATAATTTATTTTAATTAAATTTATTTTTAATGATAAAAAAAGGAAAGAAAAAAAAATGTTACTTATCAAACATCAAAAGCATGCAATAAAAAAGTTTAAATGAAAATTCAAGAGTCACATTATGAAAAAACGCTTTTTGGAATTAATTAACATTAATAATTAAAAATTAACAATTAATGATAAAATAAATAAGAAGAATCAAATTTGACAAACTCCATCTATATAATGGATATTGGGTGTTTGTGTTTGGTATTTAGTTTCCTCTGTTTGTCTCTATACTTTTCACATGTTGAAATCTTAAATATAATATTTCTATAATTGTCTTTAAATTATATCATTTTTTTTTTAAATATATACTTATTTGATATTTCTCTCCTTTACTTTTTTTCCTTTTTAGGTTACTAAGAAAAGATTGAGTCTATGAAACTTTCAAACTACAATCTTTGGAGAAATAAGAGGAAAGGAGAGTAGGAAATAGAAGAGAAGGTCTCCTGCACAAATTTGATATTTGAATACGTTCGACCATTTGAAAAGAAGGAGCAACATATGTCCATAACTGGGACTTGGGCGAGATATAACTTTTATCTATGCATCTTTTTTTTTCTTTTCTTTCTATTCAATATTTTATATATACAGTAGTTTGAACATCTTTTAAGTATTGTCGTTCTTTTGTTTAATCTATTAATTATTATAGAAGTGATTTTTATTGATTTGAGGCATTTTGCAGAAGCAAAATTTGAAAAGATTTTAGGAAAATTTAGAATCAGTTATTTTAGACACTTGGATCTTCTGTTTTTACTTTTTTCCTTTTATTCTACTTCTTTATTTGATTTATTCTTTCCATTTTCGTTTCATTTTTTTTTTTTAATTAAATTATGATTTTTTTTGTAAATTTGTACTTATTGATTTTTGATACACGAATATTTTGGGTGAGATCGAGTATGATATAAATGATAAAGAAAAAATTATTATAGATAATGAAACACGGTTCAATGAATAAACACTATTTTTTTCTAATTTCTCATGTGGTATTTGATATTCGCATTGAAAATTCATTTAATCCAAATTCATTTCGACTAGACTTATGAAAAGGATGTTTTCATTCTCAAGTCCATAGAGAGTAATTGATCTAGAAAAGACAAATAATATATCTTTGATTAATTAAAATTTCATAACAACTAAATCATCCTGACAATATTTGAGATATAAATTATTCTGAAAGTGCATAAAACATTCAAAGGACTATTGCCGGAAAATGAAAGAGCATGAAAAAATGATAGTTTCAATTTTTAAAAGTTGACCTTTTGATTTCTTTTTAGCTTAGTAGATAATTTTTAAAATGAAGAAAATCCTCAAAAAATGAGAAAAGAAAAAGATAAATAACAATACTTGCTTTTGACTTATTTCAATTCAAGAAATTAGTCATTAGTAACTTTACGATCGATAATACTATTTTATTTTAATTTATTTTCTTAATTTTGTTTTTTTACTCATTTTTGGTAAATATTTTATCTTTTTTTATCTTAAACTTATTTTTATGTTGTGACCCGTCGTTACAATCTTCTCATGTTCCATATTTCTTATTCCACTTTAATGGAGGAGCATAATTTCATTATTAAATTTTCTTTCTATTCATTTAAAGGTGTCATAACTAGGAGTTCATGAAAATTTCAACAATATCAAGTACTACCAAATAAAATTTGTTGCCTAAAATTTTTTTCAACAGTTTTAATATATCGTGAGAAAAAAATCAAAAAACATAAAAAAAAATATAGAATTGAAAGATATAGGTCTATATAATTGATAGTTTGATGATGAGCAAACTAAATATTCTACGATTCAAGAAAAATTGAAGATCAACAATAAAAATCTCATTTTTTTTATATGGGGACTTTGTCCCCAATTAAACATTGTAATTTACAATATCACTTAATCTAGTATTTCTCATTTTTTCTTCATTTCAAAAGTTTTATATTTTTTGTGTAATATTTTCTTCATAATAGATATATGTTATTTTAAAGAGCAAAAGTTTTCTATCTCATAACTTTCTTCCTTTCCATTAGAGTCATTAAACTAATAATTGAGAGTGTAATTTAATTAATATATCAGACCCCTCTTTGTCTTATGATAAGTAATATTAAAATTAAAGTCGAAGAAAAAAATTAACTCTTTTTGAACTTTTTGACTTGACAAGTACTTAAATATGACAACTTTTAACATATGTGCAAGTACAAACGGAGGGAGTAAAATTCCTATAGAAAATATAATATGTATTAGTCAAAAAAGAATAAGGTGCATGCAATAACAAACACCATAGACTCATACATACATGAGTAAAAGTAAATATTTATTTTTTGAATTTAAATAATAAGGATAACTTTTTCTTAAAAGATCTTTTTTCGAAAGCGTAAAATTTAATTACCAAAAAAATTTAAATATCATTTTCTTAAAATGTGACTATGTAAAAACATTCGTAAGTAGAAATAACTCTTTAAATTTTTGTATATGAAATTAATCTCTTCTGTCTTTATTAATTAAATAATATAAAATAAAGTTCATCCTCAAATTCTATTTATTATTTCCAGCAATAATATTATCATTTTTCTTGAAATTTTTTTTTTATTTTGAAATATATAGCATCTTCACATATACATATTAGCTAATTTAAATTTTTTGATACATGTATCTCCTCAAAAGTAACCATATGTATTCTAATTTCTATTTGATGTATAGAAAACACATTTATATGGGTATCATTAAAAATATTATTGGTGATTTCATTAACTTACAATCTTTTTTTGATGTGCTATGTAAGAAACTATTTAAAATCTTCTATCTCAACTATATTTTTAAATAAATTATTTTAATTATTATTTTTTATGACCGCGCGAAGCATGGTTAAATTCACTAGTCTATTGAATACATATCATATTTGTTATATGTTTCAAGCAACGTTTTAGTCTGTGATTGAAATGACTTTTTGGAATGATCTTGCATCTACGTCCTCTTATTCAAGTTGTTCCTTGCACTGCTAAAACTTTACCTTATTATTTTCAATTGCTGTCAATTATATTAAGTTCTTTAACGTTTGATACACGGAATAAAATGAAATATATTATGATTAAGTTTGATATTAAATTTATACCATATTTGACTGATGATATAAATTTAGCTCGAGACTAACTTATACCATCAATCAAAAATGATATAAATCTAATACCAAACTTAGTCATGTAATGTGTGTAAGAGTGTATGCATTGACAATTAATGCAGAAAAGGGAGAAGTAAATGTATGTGGAAAAATGTATTCAAAGATTTTCAAGAGAATACACATATTTGCATCTTCATAAAAAAATGGAAAAGGGTCATATATACCCCTGGACTATTAAAAATGGTACGTATATACCCTTTGTTATACTTTTGGTATATATTTATCCCTACCGTTATAGTTTGAGGTCATATATATATCTTTGTCACAAACGATTGCCACATGAAGTCTCACATTGGTTTAACCCATTCTCTTAAATTTTTAACCTGGATTTGATAATTTGCCCAAATCGGACCCGATATACCCACTAAAAATTCTCACTCTTCTCACTATCACGATTTCATCTCCTCTTCTTTCCTCACTTGAATTTCAATAAAAAAAAACTTGGCCTACCTTTGATGAAATTAGTATCATGAAATTTCTAACAGCTGTAAAAGCAATAGAAAAATCAATTATCATTTACATTCATTACAAGAGGACTAATAATAGAAAGAGGAAATCCATAAACTTCTAAAATAATTTTTTCGCTGCTTGTCAATGCCTTTGCTCTTAAGACATGAAAGTTGTGGAATGGAAACAATATTGTAACACTGATAGATCCCAAAATATTTTATCAATCCTTTGAAAAGGAGGTTGTGAGTAGTGTGTATATTAGATTAATATGTGTTCAAGAATAAGCAGAAGATGGGCCAAATGTCTATGCAGATGAACACATTAAACTGCTCCTTTCATTAATGGTAGGCTAGGTTTTTGGATAAAATTCAAGTGAAGGAAGAAAAGAGAATAAACTCGTAAAAGATAGAAGTGGTTGAGAATTTTTCATTATTTCGAATCGATTAATGGGTCACATTTGAAAAAATTATTAAATTCAGATAAAAACTTTGAGGGGATGGGTTAAACCAATATGCGGCTGACACGTGACAATTGTTATGTTAGGATTTGCCCTAAAATTTTTACTTTATCTAATTTTCTGTCATAATTAGAATTACTTGAAAAAAAGTTTCCTTGTTGGAAAAGATCTCTTTTTCCTATCAGGTTTCTTCTTTCTTAGAGGAAGGATTTTGTAGTTCTATAAATAGATGATCTCTTTTCTTAAGTCAGAACACAATAGCATTCACAATGTAGTCATTAAAGAGTTTTGTTTAGGGGGAGATTTTATCCCAATAGATTTTATATTTTTCCATATTAGTTTTTCATATATAGGTCGTTTAACTAAATCATATTAATAATATGTTTTTATTATACTTTTCTTTGTCATCTGAATGATCGTCTTTATAGTTTGCAAACTTTAAGCTTCCGCATGATGTCCTCTCGATTTCAACCCGACAAGTGGTATCAAAACCTATAGTTCAATGGTCCGATGATTCAGATTGAGGACATGTTCTAATCAATTTGCAACCAATTTGATGATAATGAAGATCTTTGTCTAGCTATATGAGGAGAAAAGTTTCAAAGATTTTTTCAACAATCCTGCTGCTAATCCATCTTTAAAACCAAATTAATTTTTAACCCTTGTTATGGCCTTCAACTTTCAACCCCTGCTTACTTTCAAAGCTTGAGCTCCTTCCAACTCGTGCATTTATTTTTAACGCATGAGCTCCACTCTTAACCTGTGCTCACTTTCAATGCACAAGGCTCTACTTTCAATCCCGTTTACTAATAACACAGGGCTCCAATAATACCAATCCATACTTTTATTTTTAATGCATAGGGCTCCAGTTTTAACCCATATCTATTTTTAATTATGGTAAATAACAGTGATATATGAAGATTATGTGAATAAGAAGATCAAGATTGATTTGCCAGAAAATTCAGACTAAGGGGAGATTTGTAAGGATTTGTCCTGAATTTCCGACTTTATCTGACTTTCTATCATAATTAGAATTACTTGAAAAAAAAATTTCTTGTAGGAAAAGATCTCTTTTATCTATTAAGTTTCTTCTTTCTTAGATGAAAGATTTTGTAGTTCTATAAATAGAAGATCTCTTTTCTCAAGTAATAACACAATGACATCCACAATGTAGTCATTAAATAGTTTTGTTTACGGAGAGATTTTCTCCCAATAGATTTTATATTTTTTCATATTATTTTTTCATATGTTGGTCGTTTGACTAAATCATATTAATAGTATATTTTTATTATAGTTTTTTATGTCATCTGAATTATCGTCTTCTATAGTTTGCAAATTTTAAGCTTCCGCATGACACCCTCTCGATTTTGACCCCAACACTTTAGTGACAAGGGTATATATGACCCCAAACTATAATGGTACAGACAAATATGTACTCAAAGTATAACGAAGGGTATATACGTACCATTTTTAATAGTTCAGGATATATATATATATATATTCCTTTTTCATAAAAAAAAGAAGAAGATAATAATAACACATCCAAAAAGCAAAAATATAGAAAAAGCACAAAGCTGGGATGATGTATTGGGAATAGCATTCCAAGAGAACATATAATTTGCTAATAACAATACCAATAAAATTGAACGCGATTGAATTTCTTATACCCTTCATGACAAGCTATATGAGTACTTTTAACGGGTTCGTACATGCTCATATTTAGCCTGTTCAAGGAACAACTAGCAAAATTTTCATATCTATATATCTATGAATCATTATAAATAAGAACACATTTTGTTATTTTAAATTTTAAGAACATACTAAAATCACAAAAAAAACTTCTGAATTAGAAATTGTCTATCTAAAAGACATGATAATTTATTTTTATAAATATTAAAAAATATATTAAAACTTCTGAAAACTTAGTTCAAATCACTAACAAATTTGTTTCTTCAATCTAGATGCTATCAATATTTCAAAAATAAAAAAAGACTTCTTAATTCGTATTGTATATCATGAATAGATGATATTTTATTATTCTAAACATCAAGAACATATTAGAATTTTAGAAAACTTACCACAAATCACAAGAAAATTTATCTCTTTAATCATAGATAGTATCAAGATTGTAAACATCAAGGACATTAAAACTTTAGAAAACTTACCTCAAATCACAAGCAAATTTGTCTCTTCAATCATAAGATATATCAAGATTTCACAAAAAAAAAAAAAAAAAAACTTCTCAATTAGCAATTGTCTATCAAGAATAGATGATATCTATTGTAAACTTCAAAAACATATTCAAATTTATTTATTTATTTTTGCCTCAAATCACAAATAAATTTATCTTTTTAATCATAAATAGTATCAAGATCTCAATTGATAAGAAAATTGTATACCTAAACATGTTTTTCTCCTGCACACCGTAGTTTTGGAACATGCAAAAATAAAGATAAAAAATAGTAAGTAACTTGAACATCTCATAATACAACGATGGGCGGGGGGACTCCCTTTAGAAGAAGAAGCAAAGGATGACATTGCTCTTTAGGCCAATTTGCTAAAAAGAAAGGAAAAAGGTGGTATAGTATAAAGAAATTGCTTGTACATATAAAAGGTAACAATGTCGAGAAACTTTACACAGAGCTTTTACATATATGAAGGGAACAAATATGCATACGTATAATCATTTAGAAATTATGTTTATATATATGCTAATTTAAGTAGGTTTTAATTTTATTATCACCGACTTCAAGATGGTTTAGTTACTTGATTTTAATATTATTACTATTTTTTTCAAAAAAATTAAAAGAAATGAGAAAAATCAGTGTGAGTAGCTTTCACTTTGTAAAGAATATTTTCCTTTTTTTTCTTATCATATATTCAAGCATAGCAGTTTGGCGTGTGTCACGTTGTGTACCAAACTGAGTTGTGTGTATGTTGAAATGAATCCTAAAATATATACGGGTCGTTTGGTAGAGTATATAAAATATTGCAAAAATATAATGTGTTAGTAATGCTTGTATCAGTTATGTTTGTATTAGTTATGCTTGCATTAGTTATGCTTGTATTTTTCTTATGCAGTGTTTGTTTTGATGTATTAAAAATAACATGAATTAAATAATTTCTAAAAAAAAATATTTTTACAAAAATATTCTTCAAATATATGTTGGAAAGGATGCAGAAAAAATGTTGAGGGATTATAGTGTCTTTAATTATGTTAATGCATGCATTGGATCCATTGCATTGCTAATACCACGAATTTTGAGGTATTAGTAATACACATCAAACGACCACAACTCAGTACTCCCTCAGTTGTGTTTTTTCTTGTCACACTTTGACATATCAATTAAGAAAAATAATTAATAACATGACTATTTTATCATAGTACCCTATTAAATAATATTTATATTATATGTTGAAATTAATTTATAGAAAAACAATTAATGCTAAGGGTAAAATAGAAAAAAAAAATTTCTTGATATATCAAAAATAACAAGTAAACGTAGAAATTCAATTAAAATATTAATAACAAGTAAAAACGAAAGAAATGAGTAATATTTAAGCGGATTAATGGTCCATCCATATCATTATTATAAACTCCATCTCACTTTAACGTGTCCTAAACTCTAACTCATCCATTTGACATCTCAAAATTAGTATATACACCTATTAGCTAGGTTACGCAGGAGTCAAACTGATACACACTTATTATCGATCAGTTATCTTTATCAAGTTATGTGTGTTATTTTTTAATCATGTGGCATAATGGATTGTTCAAGTCAAAATTTGGACCGTACAGTTCCTAAAGGTCAAAAATTTAACTAGTGTTACTTGGGTTAACAAAGATATAGAATTAAGTAAAGTTGAAGTAGCTAGGAAGTAATTTGCAGTTTCAAGCAAGTTATAGGTACATTTAATAATAATATAATACCAACTAAAAATTGTAACATTATTATTGAATCTTCTGTCATCAAGTAAAGACGAATATACTAGATCATATAATAGGAAAAAAAAAATCTATTACATTATTGAATAACTAATGTACTCTTTAAATTAGTAAGCAGTGTATGATGTCTAATAAATATATAGCTTAATAATTTGTTGGTACACTACAGATCGATTAATATTTCTGTTATTTTATTTTCCATTTAATTATTTGCCTATATAGAATTATATCATTGTCGATCATCTAGTAGATCAATTTTCTTAGGAATCCAAACACCAACAATAATAATCAGATCGAGAAATTTCCATCAATTTTTGAGGCGTCATCCTCTCAAGCTCACTTTGCCTCCATGCCCCAAAATTGTTACGATTTTGTGGGTCATTGGCAAGTGGATAATCTTCCCTTCTGTGTGCTTGTGATTTCATTCTCATATACAACCTCATTGTTGCAACACAGTCTTCATACGGATCCTGAATACCTGTCTGAATCTCATACCTATTCATCACAATATAAATCGAAGAAGATTATAAAATAATATTAAGTGTAAAAATATACAACTCTTTATGTTTCTCTTCTTATCTCTCTACCTAAGGAAAGTACGTACTTTATTATATAGACACACTTTCTCTATTTAGAAATTAAACTCTACGATCTCAATCTAAATAATATAACTAACGAAGTAATGATAAACTATGTTATATATATATATATACTTATCTTATTAATTGCACGTTCTGTCTATCAAATCAAGCATATTATTATTGGCCATAAATAATGTTGTTTCAGAATTTGTGCATATTGAAGTTAATTATTTCAAAATATTAGCTATGCAATCAGTATTTGTAAATATTGCTAGTATATATATTTACAGAACTTTAGCATTTGAAATAATACTAGTGAAATATTTTTTAAAATCTGTTTGATAAACATTTTAGGTGAAATAAATAATAGTTTTAACTCGCGTTTTTTTAAATTATTTTCTCCAAAAAAAATATTTATATCCATACATAACTTCAACTTTTGTATATTCTTTTTAAACTTCAATTACATCTATAGCTGGTTTTCCAACTTTACCTAACTATTGTTAAAATGTGTTCTATATACTATGCTTGCTAATAATATTAGTAGATGACAAAGCAAGAAGCATTCAGATTTGCTTATTTACATACCCAAGATAAGCTTTGGTCAAGTACTTGAGTGAGTTGCTGAGCTTGCTTGTTTTCATCAATGGAGGGTATTTTGCAGTATCCCTTCAAAAAGAAATGTTGAAGAAATGTCAAATTATATATGTTGTAATAATTAGAAGAAATTTACACACAGTATAATTTTGTTTTTATATTTGCAGGTTTTAATTAATTGTCTTATATATCATATTATTAATTTCACATATTGTATGTTTAAACTAGTTGTAACAAAAGGAAAAAATTCTTACCTTATCATAATTGTTGGATACTCGAGTTCCAAGCCTTTCAAATCATGATCCAAACTATGACCAACAAGGATCCTCGCCCTTCCACTTCTTGAACGAATTTGCCATAAAGGTTCTCCATTACAAAGATAATCTTGAATCTTTTTTGATACTTGCTTTAATGGCACTGCATCCCTCAAATGTTCTTGCCTTATCCCCGTTGTTTCATACCTAAAAATTAATAACAATCAATTCGTCTGCATTAATTAAGTTCCTTGGACTATAATTATTTAGTTAAAACTTTAGTGCATTAATTAAATTGTACTATGTATATATAATTAGTTACCTGTAGTTAGTGATGGGAAGATTAGGTGCAACGTAGGAGTGAAAGAGGATTCTTTCATGTTCATCAATTAGGCAAACTCTAGCACAAAGGTCAAGAGAGCCATCACTGCCACCACCTACCATTTTGCAGGAAAGAGCAACAACTCTTCCATGGCTATTCTCAATCCTTAGGTCATCTTGAATGCCCAACCTAGCCATGCGATAGATCAAACCCTGAAAATGAACCAAAAGCAACTATAAGGATCTGAGCAATATATATAGGGTGTCAGTTTGACCTACATATACAGTCCAAATTAGTTGAACCTTTGAGATGGCTGCTACTTTAGGCTATGACCAAAATGACCTATCAATGTACTCCCTGTATTTTTTTTTACGTGCTTGGGCACACCCTTTAATAAAGTCTTAACTTCTAGAAAACTAATTAAATAAGTGTTTCTTTAATCTTTCAATATTAATTAATGGCCTTTGTAATTTGGACAAGGACATAATGAGAAGATTTTGATGAAACTATTCTTGAAAGATTAAAGGAACAATTATTAGAAATATAGGCACAATCCAAAAGAAGCATAAAAAGGAAGAGGGAGTATATCTATTGAGGTTGAGCTCATGTAATCCATATGTTGGCAAGTTGAGAGGATTATATTTATGGACTAAATTTCCAAATTTTTACTCCTAGCTAAAACGCAAAAAAACATTTTGTTTATATTCTTATGGACTAAAGTTACACTCCCAACCAAAGGCAAAAAAAATATTTGTATATTTAGGAAATCGAAATCATACATTATTTGAGCGTGAGAGTTGACATGATTCCCTATGAGCCCTTAGTGCATTCCGGCTAGCAAGGATTGTCAAACAAATGTCACATCCTCTTTCCTTGAAAATCTTCTCACAGTCTGCCTTTGGCAATGGCCCTGAAAAACAATATTAATTTGGAGCAACACATAATGATGTTAACTAATCAGAATTCATGATCAATTAACATAAAAGTTAATTAGACCAGTACTGAAACTTGTTACGAAGAAAGGTTAGGATATATATACCAATGAGATGCTCTCTCAGAGATTCAAAATATCGACAGTGTTTTTTGCAAATCTCACACTTTGGTTCATGAACTGAATGATAAGATGTCCTCATGTGGTCAACTAGGTGTTCCAGCTTGTTGAATTGCTTATAGCATGCTGCACATTTGTTCCTATTTTCCACAAAATTTTTAAAGAGCTTAAGTTTCATCAACTGACGATATAAACAAATATACACAATCTAGTAATTTGTATATATAGTAAGTACAGTTACATTTGATAAAATGTTAAATCTGATTAAAATTAAATTTACTGATAGTGTAAAACATATTACTATTTAATTAAAATCCATTTGAGAGAGTACCGACATCATGAATGAAACAAATATTACTAGTATACGGTACAAAAATAAGTTGGTAAAACTTTGAAAAAAAGACCTTGATATAGTACCTAAGAGTCTCAGACGACTCATTTCTATGGTCCATGTCAGTAGTAGCAAGATTAATACTTTAGAAATGTTGAAAATAGAGTAGAGAAGACAGAGAGAGGTGATAATAGTTGAGAGGGGGCATCAGCCTATTTATATACGTAACAGAAAACGAAGTCTCACCAACAAGAATTGTGGTGGAGTGGTACATATTCCTTTATCTTTGTCCAAAGGTCTCAGATTCGAGTCCCCTTGATATGAAGCCTCTTTGTTAGGAAGCGCTTTACCTCTCTACATGGGACTTCCGGTGTGAATTCTGATTTAGTCGGGGCTACAACTCAAGTATCGAACACGATGAATGTGGAAAAAAAAAAGAAGACGAAGCCTCTAGAAAAATTCTTGGTGCTTAATTAGGAAAGATATTAAAACTCATCAAGTACGTTATTACAGTACCATATATGGACTCAATCTCTCTTTTAAGGTTAATCAGTAAAATATTAATAAATATCAAGATTGGCTAAACTGCAAATGGGAAACCTTTGTAGTAATCAAAATGCTTGGCCCCCACAATTGGGCTATACCAGCATAGCATTTGACACTGACAGCACCATGTCCTAGAATCAGCAAGACCACTCATATCTAATATTCTTAAAAAGAACTCATATCTAAGATTCTTAAAAAAAAATCTATCCCTTTTCGAAATTTACCGACTATACTTACAATGGTAGACATATGATTATCATATTTGTAGTTTGAATCTAGTGTGACCTAACTTATTAAGTGTTCATATTAATTTAGGGATGACAAATAGATGAGTTAGAATTGAATGTTAAACGGACACGTTAGAGTTGAATTTAGGCACGTCAAAATGAGATAGTTAATAATGTGGTAGATATTGATTCCGTTCAAATATTATTTTGGTTGATTACGACTACTGGATCAAAATGAGATAAAAAATGCCTCGTAAACCATTTTGCCCAATGAAGCTTTGTTTTCTTATAATTTGTCTCATTACATAATAATTTTTTAATTTATTTATGACTATATAAAAGTATAATACATCAAACGAAAAGTCTTTTTAAAAAATATTTTGATAATAATTTTCATGGATCATTTTGGACTATTTTTTAAATTCAATTCAGCCTAACTTTTAAATGAATTGAACATCGACTCATCAAAATGAGCTAAGATAATATGTGGATGGGTCATTAACTCGACCAAACTTAAACAAATTAAGAGGATCCTATTTTTATAATATATATAAGTATATATGATGCAGTAATTAATAAAAGTTAAAAGTTAGGAATGAATGAGATGCCGCAGTTACCTGGGATATATGGTTGTAAATTCAATATCAGCAAATCGAGGCCTTCATGTGACACACGCAATTAGCTTCTGTATGAAGTAAGAATATATAACATAATGGATTTTTTGTAACTGATACATATTCATCTTTATCAGGTGCTAGTAGTGGAATCTCCAAGTTTAAATTTGAACCGTAATGTCATATCAGAAAGGTCAAAATTAACGTTAATGTTACTTGAGTTGAGAAACAGGAGTGGATCTAGGTAGAGTCAAGCTAAGGAATTCATTCGGTAAAAAAAAATCCACTATTTATATTTGATTTTTTTATATATATTGTAAATATTGAATCTTTTTTTACTTCTTCGTATATTTAGAAGACAAAGTACTGTTCATGAATTAGGATAAGAAAAGAGGATGAAATGCATGTGCAAATTAGTGGATGGAAGAAGTTGGAATTAAATCTTAATGCACTAAGGATGGAAGAAGTTGGAATTAAATCTTAATGCACTAAGGTAAAAATGGGTGTACTTTCGGCAAAAGCATTAATAGAGGCTGCAGATAAGGTATTCTTTTTGATGATGCTAGTTTTACCTCTTCAGTCTCATATCAAAATATTTGCTGCTTGATATCTATTCTCAGTTTCATGATACATACTTTATTCTTACAAGTACTTGTAATATTTAATTATGTACTTGAACAGTAACTCAACTACATCAGTGCAAATTAGGGACTCGTTTGGCAGTAGGTATCCCAACTAGTTTTTGGGAAAAAAATTGACGAAAAGTGTTTGGCCATAATTCTTTTACTATTTGACAATTATTTTTGATAAATAATTCAAATTCCCCAAAACTAGAAAAAAAAATCTAGTTTTTCCACCAAATTATATTATTTGGGAACTTTTAAAAATTTAAACTTATCTCAAACTTTTATATTTTGTAAAAATATTCTGCCATTTATTAATCCCAACTAATAACCTTATTACTAAACTTTGTTTTGACTTAAGTATGTAATAGTATTGTTGCATAGCACTTGTTCAAAGTAATGTAAATAGAAAAATTGGATGCTCCTTTTTGAGTTGAGAAAACTTCACTACTCCGACATTGATATGTGAAATTCTTTATAAGCAGGTTGGAGCTTATAATTTATGAGTTTAATTTTTATCATGGAACATGTTTATTATAATATGATAATACAAAGTTATGAATAATTTTAATAGCTTTTAGAACGTATAGTTATAAATCATATTTCTTAAAAAATTAAATATTTTTCTCAAAACGCACACATGATAAAATTTCACCCAAAGCTTCACCAAAAAATAACTTACCAAAATATTTAAAAATCTATGAACAAATAAATGTTAGCTAAGGATTCATGTGGTATAGAAAATAATTACAAAAACACATTTTTCCATAATGCCCACAACTAACTGTTGAGAACAAAGGATACTGGACTTGAAGACTATGAGGGAAGCACTTTAGAACGTATAATTATAAATCATATTTCTTAAAAAATTAAATATTTTTCTCAAAAATTATGGCCACACACTTGATGAAATATTTAAACTCAATACTTCTTCATTGGAAAATGTTAAACAAACATAAAACTCAATACATTATTTCAAAGTTATATTTACGGATGCATGTACACCCCCACATATCCACGCGTGTCCGCCTCTAATTAGGAGAGAGATTCACGTAGAGACAATCGAGATACATCTGACATCTATTTCTATGTAATTTGCTAGCTGGGGCTAACTTTCTTATGGTAGAAGTTAATTAAAAGCACTCATCAATCAGATCAATCCCCTTTTTATTTCAGTTTACACCCTATTAAGAAAATAAGTCTAAAAAAAGAGGTCCACCTTTCATCATTCATAGAGGAGATCATGCAAGAACCAATGAAAAGATTTTGACACCCCTATAAGTAATTAGGAGTGCTAATAAGAATCAAAGAGCATGTGAAAGCTAATAATTACAAATTATAATAATAACAAAATACAAAATCTATTATAAGAATAATCTCTCCTTAAACAAAATTCTTTAAGCAATTACATTATAAGTGGCCGAATATTATTATACTGTGTATGAGAAAAAAATATATTTTATTTATAGATATTCAAAATTTCTCCTAAAACTAGCTACCGAAGAGTTGTGGATGTAGTTGCACATTACTTGCCATTCTTTAGCTACATAACTATTTTGTAGCTATTCTTTTCTTATAGCTACAAAGAAAACCAAGAAAATCTAAACTGCCATAAAAAATCTTTTTGAAGTAGACAAGTATAATGTAGAATTCAAATAACATATCAACAATTCAAATCGGGGCTCTGACCGTGATGGGCATCCCAGGCCAATCAAGATTTGAGATGACTCATTAGCCTGACCTCATAAGCATAGTAACGTAAAGAAATCGCAGAAGCCAACCCATGAAATGAACGAACTTGCAAAGTAATAATAAGAAGTGTAATAATCAAATTCAAATCCAAAAACTT
The DNA here is from genome assembly GCF_002878395.1 of Capsicum annuum. NCBI lineage: Eukaryota > Viridiplantae > Streptophyta > Magnoliopsida > Solanales > Solanaceae > Capsicum > Capsicum annuum. The sequence continues at coordinate 100,414,322 of NC_061112.1, forward strand.
GCCCAACACCTGTCTACAAATCCTCTATCCAAAGAATTATCAATTAAGTCGGGAAATAACCCCAACTATGCTAAAAGAAAGACAAAAACAACAACAACAACAACAACAACAACAACAACAACAACAACAACAACAACAACCCAGTATATTCCCACACAGTGAGGTTTGGGGAGGGTAAAATATACGCAGTCCATACCGCTACCTCCGAAGAAGTAGAGAGGTTGTTTCCGATAGACCCCCAGCCACCCCCACACTCTCTTAACACCTAGCCACAACCCACACACTCACACTATCCTTCAACCCTAATCCGCGACCTCCACACCTTCCTGTCTAGGGTCATGTCCTCAGTAAGCTACAGTTGCTCCATGTCATGCCTAATCACCCCCCTCCAGTATTTCTTTGGCCTACCTCTACCCCTCCTGGAGCCATCCAAAGCTAGTCTCTCACACCTCCTAACAGGGGCATCCGTGCTCCTCCCCATCATATGCCCAACCTATCTCAACCTGCCTTCTCTCATCTTGTCCTCTACTGAAGCCACTCACACATTCTTTAGGATAATCTTATTCGTGACTCTATCCCCTATAGTGAGACCACATATCCAACGCAACATCCTCATTTCTGCCTCCTTCAATCTTTAGATATGGGAGTTCTTGACTGGCCAACATTCAGCTCCATACAGCATGATCGGACGGACTGCCACTTTGTAGAATTTGCCTTTAATATTAAGGGGAACCTTCCTATCATATAACACTCCCGAGGTGAGCCTCCACTTCATCCAACCTACTTCAATACGCTTAGAGATATCCTCCTCAATCTCGCCATCTCCCTGAATCATAGACCCAAGATACTTAAAACTATCCTTCTTACAAACATCCTGAGAGTCCAAACTCACCACCACACCATTCTCCTGACTCGAGTCACCGAACTTGCATTCCAAATACTCCGTCTTGGACCTACTCAACCTGAACCCCTTAGATTCTAGGGTTTGCCTTCAATTTATTATTCATATCCCCCCGCATCTCATTAATCAACACTACATCATCCGCAAATAACATACACCACGGCACCTCACCTTGAATACTTCGCGTCAACACATCTATCACCAATGTAAAAAGGAAAAGGCTGAGAGTCGATCCCTGGTGCAAACCTGTCTCTATCGGAAAATGCCCTGAGTCTTCTCCTGCCTTCCTCACTCAAGTCTTCCCTCCATCGTACATATCCTTTAATAGCTCTAATGTACGCCACCTGCACTCCTCTCACCTTCAAGAATCTCCAAAGAACCTTCATAGGGACTCTGTCATACGCCTTCTCCATAACGATGAACACCATGTGCAAATCCCTCTTCTTTTCCCTATACTACTCTACCAATCTCTCACCAGGTGAATTGCCTCTGTCATCGAGCGACCAGGCATAAAAGCAAACTGATTCTCTAAAATTGATAGGACCCTCCTCAATCTCCGCTCAACCACCCTCTCCCAAAAGTACTAAAATAGTAAAAATGTGAAAGAAATTCAGGCCTTCCGACTGATGGAGGACTCACCACTTTAACAGTTGTCCAATAGAAATACCAAATGACCTAACGCTGCATAGGGTCACAAGAAAAGCCCTCCGAACCTACATCATGAAATGATGTAGCGTTCGAGGATGGTCAGTATGACGAGTACTAGCTTGCAACCCAAGAAAAGGAATAAAATATATATTTATCATAAAATAGTCATATCGCAGAAGCCAACTCAAGAAATGAACAAACTTGCCAATAATAATAAGAAGTGCAAAAATCAAATCCAAATTCAAAAACAATACCCAACACCTTTCTACAAATCCTCTATCCAAATAATTATCAATCAAGTCGGGATATGACCCCGACTATGTCAAAAGAAAGACAAAAGTACTGAAATAGTAAAAAAATGAAAGAAAATTAGGCCTTCCGAATAATGAAGGACTCACCACTTTAACAACTGTCCAATAGAAATACCGAACCACCTAACGCTGCATGGGTTCACAAGAAAAGCCCTCCAAACCTACATCATGAAATGATGTAGCATTTAAGAATGGTTAGTACGACGAGTACTAGCATACAACCCACGAAAAGGAATAAAATGTATATTTATCATAAAACAGTCATAAAACATATGCTCAATAACCATCAAGATAATAGAATGTCGGGGTAAGGGATAAGGGACATGAAATATGACGATTAAAACTTTAATCCTGAACTATATAGATCATATTGACCTTTAGACACTCATAGGATTAGCTATATGGGTCTGACTCCCCTTACTGGAAGGGCCTTAATCCATATTAGCTGTAAGGCTTAGCTATATGGGTCTGACTCCCCTTACCAGAAGGGCCTTAATCCATGTTAGCCGTATGAACCGAGAAAAATTTGGCTAAAGAAACCAAGGCGATAGCCTTTCAAAAAGTATACTATGTAAAGTAGACATAATGGTCATAGACCTCGATCGTCGACAAACGTGGGTTTCAGTGTTGGTCCCCTCGGGACTACACCTTCTAGGTGAAACTACAAAATTTTCTTTAAGCCTAATTAAAATAAATTTTCACATACCGATAACCATGAAATCATTAATTAAGGTATTTCTAATTTGGTATTGTCATACCAGTAGACTTGCAAGTCATTCCAATTATGTCATACCATATCCATTCAATTATTAAGACTCCGAAAATCCATTTAAAAATCCAAAACCAAAGCCCTCAAGGACGTTTTGAAAACCTTATTACCTTTTTACCTGTTAAAGTTATAGAATTTTTCAAAAGATAGTTTAGATACTATGAAATCCTTGTGTAAAAACTAAATTATGATAAAGGTCGAGGTTCATGTCATTATCATGTCAAAATCCATAAACATTGAGAAACCCAAATTTCCAAATTTCACCATTGTGATAAGACACCATTTCAGTGTACAATTTACCGTTTAAACTAAGGAGAAATCATTAAACAAGAAAAGAAAATAATACAAGTGTATAACAACCTAAAACCCTCAACCGTAGTTTGAATTTAACATTCAAGAACATGTAAATATCAAGTAATTTGATGCAATAATATAATAATTAAAATAAAGAGTGTTTAACAAGTCTTTTTGACAGAAGGAATTTGAGAAGAACTTGAATTTTAAGCCTTGGAAGTTGAACTTTAGGGAAGAACCCTTATTTGATGTACTTGAGGGTTTGGGAGAAGAGAAATCATGTATTTGGGTTATGGAATGAGGAAAAACATGTTAGTATTAGTTATAGGATGATTTAGGACGTAAATGACTAGTTTGTCCTCAAAAAAGGAAGAGAAACATGAGTTTTAGCATCTCTGGGAGCATGCGCATGACATGCCCTTAACACAGAGCACACAAGGCATGCTGCACTCTTACCGCGGATCACTCAGGGCGTGCCATGCCCTTATCGCGGACCCTTATTGGTTTGCTCGCAAAAATGCTCATAACTTTTTGCTCTAGTATCGGATTAAGGCAAAATAGGATGCGTTGGAAAGAAGACTCAATTATATTTCATTTGGTGGGTCTTGATCTCCAAAACTCCATATATTATAAAATTTATACACGTATAAAGTTGATCCTTGTAGGATCAAATACCAAGATTCAGTAGATAACAAAAGTTCTCAAGTCAACTTTGCTCTAAATATTTTCTATGAAAATTCTTCGCATTGAAATCACTTTACACACTAGGTAAATTATCATGACACTTATATTTACATAAAAAACTTTGAGTTCAGATTTATACACATGAGAATGATGGTTCGAATTCTAGCCCAAAAATGTGGGATGTTACATTATCTCACCCTTGGAATCATTCATCCTCGAATGATGGGTAAGAACTTATTGAAGCTCTAAAAGTAAATGATGTAACTTCACATTAGGAATTCTCCCATAACACGACATAAATATGCATCAGAGAACAGAGCTTCATGACATCACCAAGTAGATCGTGTAAGCACGAATCATGAGATAACAAGACTTGACATAGACATAATCTTAGGCATGAGTTCTATGAAACATGATCATAACAACGTAACACATGAGGTTTTTTTGGAGTCCTCGACCTGATTAAGATAGATACAAGACATGAAATAAGATTTTTGTGGGACATAAGAATAGAATTATTCTCCACCTCCAATGATACGTCTAATAGTCCTTAAATTTAGCGACGCTTCTCAACTAAGATTTCAGCTATGAATACCACACTTTACCATTTCAATCTTATAGTCCCCCGCAAAACTCACAACTATAAGGGCCTGAGTCTAACTGCATACTTATTCCATGTTAAAGTCTAATTCGAAGTAAAAATGTACTAGTTTAAGTTATTGGATCTTATACCCTACACCCCTCAAGGAATACTACTCCATCTTGTCACTATAATCAAACAACATCATGTCTTAATCAAGGAGTACTAGCCACACAACATAATGGTTTGGGTATCTACCAATCACAACCTTCGAACTTATCTTTGTTACACCTATTTCATGGATTTCTCCATAAAAAATCAGTTACCTCAATCACTTTCATAAAGATTTTCACCACATATCCCCTTTCTAACTATTTCATATAAAAAAAGTTCATCTCACTCCTCCTTCTTTATCTATAATTTTAGTTTGATTTGTCACATCATAATATTTACAACAAGAGACATCTACCCTCCTATCTATTATCATCATAACATAAGGAAGGCTACTAAAGTATTAGAGTACGAGCTTCGAGAATAGGAGTGACACTATAAAATTATAACATATATTTGCAACACTACTCAAGGTGGGGCCTGAGAAGTAAGATACGATCCAATAGGCACAAAGTTCTTCATATAACAAATACCTAGATCAAAAATAGAGGATCGAAGCATGAACATAGGTTGCATAGAGAACTCAGATCTTAGGCATAGGCACTATTTGTATACATAAGATATTGATAGAATATCTCCTTAAACTGAAGTAGGAGGAATTTTCTAGAATAAGAATATATTTACCATTACACTTCTCTGAAACTCGCCACCATGAGAAAAATTCAAGATTTTCCTTAGTTCATAATCTCCCCCTTAGCTCAAAGGTCACTATCCTAGACTTATGGACACAAACTTTCATTAAATCTCTAAGCATAACACTTCACATAATAGGAGTATCACTATACACATGAGCACCGAACTCCCCTTGACGATCTTAACATGAAAACACTAAATTCTTTTTAGGACATCCCCTTCTAGGATATTAATCTTAACTTCCACTAGCTTCTATAACCATCATCTTATAATTTAAACTCTTATAGGAATACACATCTACATTCTCTGACACCTAACCCTCCATTCTTCACTCACTAGCTTACTAATATTAAACCTCTAATTGCATAACCTCATATTATAACAATTTTAAAAAAAAACAAAAACTATACCAAGGGCTCACATCATCTATCTATATTTTTCTCAATTCAGCTCTAAAGAACACCATATAAGAAGTCCCTAGACTTCTCCATACTAGGAAATTCAAGAACATGGACTAGGTACACATGATACTTATAACACAAAACCGAGTACACCTTATGCTTATAACTTAAGGCTCTCATCCCTCTAATGATTAGCCATAATTTTCTACTTCAACACTAGACCTCATCTCTATATCATAATTTTCAACTCTAATATTTCATAAGTTATCAGCCTAAGATCTTTCACACATCAAATCAAGCTTACTAATTTACTCCCACAAATCTCGCATCAGTATTCTTGAGTTAACATTCTTATCATCACAATCAACATCTAAAGTTCAAACTTAGTGCCTAGCATCAATCATGTACCACCAATAAGATATCCCACATAATATATGAGCCCATCAAATATATAAATCAACATAAATTTCTTATTTCACTTAACTACGGCCTACAAGCACATCTTTTCTACAACATTACTACTACATTTTAAAATTTACTACATATCTTCTCATCTACTAAATTGGCTTATAACTAGAAGATAAAAAATTAAGGGATCCTCAGTATAGTAAAGTCACATAGTAAGGTTAGTCGATCTTAATATTATAACATAATATATATAACGTTCACCTCTCTCACATCACATCCACTTAACCATGTATACAACTCAACTACCTTCAAAATTTTATAAACATCACTGAGTTTTACTTTCTAAGATTACCCAAGTGAATGATAAATTTATAAATTATTCAATCTGTCCTTCCATTTGCAACTTATGATTAATTTTATTACTATAATAACTAGTCAACATGAGATTCTTTTCTATTTCAACTAAATACATAAATATTTTAACTAACCACTCTTTTTCTATCGACTATCATAAGTTTGTTAATTTTGGTACACCATAATCAAGACCACAAGGACATATCTGTAATACCTCCTACTTCTACCTAGCTTAAAAATCATTCCAAAAATATTAAAGACTTGCTTTAAAGGATGAATCCACTTTTATATATGTGAAATTTGCAAGATTTTGACTTTTTGTTATGTGGGAAATTGAATAAGCTTTCCATCGATACTGCTTTCTGTATTTTAGTCAAAACTGGTATCGAGGTACAAAGTTATGACCAAAATATAGAAAGAAGTATGAACTGCCTAGGTGCAACGAAAAGGGTCGACAGACCGTCGATCTAGCGATGGGCCATTGCCCAAACCATTTTAGCAGAGGTAGTGAGTCGACCTTCTGACCAGGCACGATGAACCATCGAGCTAGGGATGGACCATCACCCAAACCATCGCAACCAAGGCAAAAAGATAATATTCTGGCCTAGTACTACTGGAAGATTGACGGGCCGTCGAGCCAATGATGAACCGTTGCCCAAGCCATCGCAAATCCCGTTCAACAATTTAAAGCCATTTTTATAAGGGTGTTTGGGTTTTTTCCACCCCTTTTAACACCTAATTATGCCAGACCAGGGCTCATAACTTTATTATTAATCTACAATACTAAATTACAGTTTTTCTTAAAGATCAATCCCCAAGAACAAGATCCCAACTCTTCTTTAATAAACTAAGATATTCAAGTTCTTCAAGTTCAACAACTTCAAGAAACTCACAATCAAGGTATGTCAAGTGTTGATTCATGGGTCCCTTTCACCCATGAAGCTCAAGAATCTCTTTTCAAATTCCAAAGATTGTGTATTTATAAATTTTCATGATTTAGTTGAATTAAAATTCATGTCCATGTTGTTGTTGGGTTTTGATTCATGTTTTAAATTAGATGTTCCAATGATTGATCCTAGTATGTGATGATTTGCATAATATTAATGATAAATCCTTCAAATTGCAAATTTATTTATGCAACCATGATAATTAGATACATTGATGATGGTATAACCAAAGTATGCTCCCCATATGTTTGATTAAATGCCTATGTGAAGGAAAAAGTGCCATTATAGTATGAAATCCCCATTCATGTACAAGTTAATGCATGTCAAGTGTTTGATGAAATATCTTAGTCAATGAATTATGGATATATGTATAGCTATTGTTGTGCTTTCAAACTTGTGTCATGAATTACTTTTATGCTATCGAGTCCTGGGGGTATTTATACCAATAATTTAGCTGTGTGCCTAGACCTAGTGTCAGTTTCATGATAATCTTAGTCACGCCATGATCAATAAAATTCAATCAGTTACATGAATCAGAAAAACTCAGTAATCTCATGAATTTACTCAGTTAACAGAATTTAGTAATATTCCGTTAGTCCACAAAACTCAATGAACTCAGTTCAGTGTCTCAGTATAATCAGTTCAGTGTCTACTCAATTAGGAGTAGGATTCAGCACTAAGCAAACCCAAGGACGAGGGCATACACTGACAGTAGAGGGTGTGCCCTTAGAAGCAATTCTTGCATTCTAGAACTATGTAGCCAGCATAAGTTGAGACATCAACACTATCAGTTGAGGCTTGAGGAGGTGGATCAAAACTATCAGACGAGGGTCCCACCATTCTCCTTTGGGAACACTACTAGATGAGGGTCACTCATAGCTTATCCTTACCAGTAGTACGGTATTGGCACCCTTCTAGTTGGGGTTACAGATTGGACCCCATCTCAACTATAGTAGCTTCTTAGGGGTATGTTGTTTAGATGACTATTTCCCACAATCTCAGTCTTAGTCTCAGTAAAAAAACTCAGATAGTTCTTCAGATTCAGGATTGTCAGATACAGTCACATAGTTCAGCATGAAAATTAGCTAGTTCCACTAGAATCAGGACTGTCAGACACAGTTACACAGTTAATACGAAACTTATGTTATCAGTATTCAGATTCAGTATTATCATGATTTCAGTTACAGTTCATGTATTCATGCATGTATCCTCACGTAGTCATGTTCGTGTTCATGTTAGTCAGTTATAGTTCATGCATATGAACCTTTACATTCAGCTTACCTCACTTGCGTACTAGTACATTCTCACGTACTAACGCATACTTTTCTTTTACGCTATGGTGTTTTATTCCATAGGTTCAAAAGTACGAGCTCCAGAGCATCCTTAGTAGATCTGTCGTTCAACAGATAGACTAGCAGTGAGTCCTCATCATTCGAGGATATTATTATTTGACTATTTCATTCTTTTAGTACTTAGTTTATTTCAGTAGTTGCAGTTATTTGGGGACATGTCCCATCAACTTCTTATTTAGACTGTTTAGAGGCTTTCAAGCTAGTCTGTTCAGACAGTTATTTCAGTTGTTTTGGTATTGATATACCGTATCTCTAGATGTTATGTTTTAATAGATTTTTGAACCTTATGGCTTTTTAGCCCTTTATTCTATATTTATACAGTGTGTTATGCAGTGCTCAGTTACATATATTAGTCATGGGTTAGCTTATGGTCTTTCGGGGTCATGAGCACCATATGGTATTTCGAGTACCAGATTTAGGGCATTACAAACTTGGTATCAGAGCCTAAGTTTCAATAGTGTCCTAGAAAGTCTAAAAGCCGCATATAGTAGAGTATTGGCATAGGTGTGTTATGTGCCACACTTATGGACAGGAGGCTATGAGATGTTTTAGAAATAGTTTCCCTTCTTTCAGTATTTATATCGTGCGAGTGAGCATGAGATCAAGTTAAACTCTCAGTCTAATCCATTTCTTCCTTTCATTTACAAAAATACCTCCCAAAAGAAGAAACAAAAATCAGTCAGCCCCTCTGCCCATCCAAGTAGACACCTTGGACAAACATATTTCTTATGCATAGTTTAGAGCTGCATTCACTACTCTTGCTAACTCATTTGTTGCTCAGAATAAAGGGCCAACTGCTATTTCGGCTAACCCAGTGGCCAATACTACTGCAGCTAGGATTTAGGACTTCACCTGAATGAATTCTCCATCCCTTTTTAGGTCTAATTCAGACGAGGACCCTCAGGAATTCCTTGATCAGGTTCAGAAGGATACAAATATCATGGGAGTTACTTTAAGTAAGAGTGTTGAGATAGTTGCATATCAGTTGCAGGATGTGGCTCACACTTGGTTTAAATAGTGAAAAGCAGAGAGGCCTATTAAGTGGGAGGAGTTTGCCACTGCTTTTCTTGATAGATTCTTCTCCCTAGAGCTGAGGGAGGCTAATGTGGTAGAATTTATTAACCTTAGGCAGGGCAATATGATAGTGAAAGAGTATTCTCTTATGTTTACTCAACTAGCTATATATTCACCTCATGTGGTGGCAGATAGCAAGGCCAAGATGAGTAAGTTTATTTCTAGGGTGAATGATAGTGTGGTCAATGAGTTCAGATATGCAATGCTGATTAGTGAGATGGATATAGCCAGGGTTATGATCCATGCTCAATAAATAGAAAAGCATAAGATTAAGATGAGAGAGAAGCAGAATAAGAGAGCTAGAACCGATAGGTTCAACTTTAATTAGCCTAAGTTAGACGAGGGTAACCGTTTTCAGTTCTGCCTAAATTCATCCATTCCAGCTCCTTCTTCAGCCAGTGCTCCAGCTCCTAAGTTCAGGGATGGTAATAGAGATAGGGCGCCAGGCTATAAGTTTTAGGGACTATTAGTAGTGCCTGCACCCATCCTCTTTGTCTAACTTGTGGTAAGAACCATAAAGATATTTACAGAGATGGTAGTGATGCATATTTCGGATGTAGTAAGCCAGGCCATAGAGTTACATATTATTCCCAGTCAGGATTTTAGGGTCAGTAGAATCGTTCCTCAGTTCAGTTCGATTGCCTAAATCAGCAGGGTGCCATTTCCAGCGCAACTAGTGGGTAGTGCTTAAATAGACTTTATGTCCTCCAGTCCCGACGGGATCAGGAAAATTCTCCTATTATGGTCACGGGTATGTTACAGATCTTTCACTTACATGTTTATGCTTTGCTAGATCTAGGAGCTTCTTTGTCTTTTGTTACTCCTTATATAGCAGTTGATTTCGGAGTCAGTTCTAAAATTCTAGTAGAGCCTTTCTCAGTCTCTACCCCAGTAGGTAAAACATCATAGCCCAGCAGGTATACATGAACTGTCCAATTATGATATTTCTGCAAATCACATCAATAGACTTAGTCGAATTAGAGATGACTAATTTTGGCATCATTCTCAGCATGTATTGGCTTCATTCCTGCTATGCCATAGTCAATTACAGAAATAGTGTGGTCCAGTTTCAATTTTTGAATGAACCTGTCCTAGAGTGGAGGGGTAATACTTCAGTGTTCAGAGATCAACTTATTTCCTACCTTCGGGTATGGAAAATGATATCTAAGGGATGTGTCTATCATCTTATTTGAGGTCAGCTTATTTCCTATATTTGGGCATGGAAAATAATATCTAACGGATGTGTCTATCATTTTGTTTAAGTTAAGGACACTAGTTTTAAAACTCCCAGTCTTGAATCGGTCCCAATAGTGAGTGAATACTCAGATGTCTTTCCCGAAGATCTTTCAGGAATTTCTCTCGAAAGGGAAATAGACTTCGGTATTGATCTTCTTTCAGATACTCAGTTCATATCTATTTCACCATACAGAATGGCACCAGCAGAACTTAGAGAATTAAAGGAATAGTTGAAGAATCTCTTAGATAAGGGATTTATCAAACCCAGTCTGTCCTCGTGGGGTGCACTAGTCTTATTCATGCAAAAGAAAGATGGTTCTCTCAGAATGTGCATTGATTACCATCAGCTTAAAAAAGTCACGGTCAAGAATAAGTATCCACTTCCTAGAATTGATGATTTGTTTTCCCCCAGCTATTTCTCTAAGATAGACCTTAAGGCTATCATCAGCTCAGAGTTAGAGAATGTGACATTTTAAAAATAGCTTTTCAAACTCGGTATGGTCACTTCGAATTCTTAGTTATGTCCTTTGGTCTTACCAATGCCCCAGCAACTTTCATGGAGTTGATGAACTGTGTGTTCAAGTAGTACTTGGACATGTTCGTTATAGTCTTTATAGATGATATTCTTATCTATTCCTACAGTGAGCGTAATCATGCAGACCATCTCAGAATAGTATTGTAGACTCTTAGAAATCATCAGTTGTTCACCAAATTCAGTAAGTGCAAATTTTAGCTAAGGTTAGTAGCATTCCTTGGTCATATCATTTTCGATGATGGCATTAGAGTTGATCCTCAAAAGACTAAAGCAGTAACAAACTGTCCTAGCTCTATCACTCCATTAGATATTAGGAGTTTCTTGGGGTTGGATGGCTATCACAGATGGTTTGTTAAGGGATTTTCTTCTATTGCATCCCCTATGTTCAAATTGACTCTGAAGAAAGTCAAGTTTCAGTGTTTAGGTCCATGGGAGAAGAGTTTTTTAAGAGTTGAAGACTCGACTTACCTCAGCCCCAGTTTTAGCTCTTCCAGATGGTTCAGATGGGTTCATGGTGTACTATGATGCATCTAGAGTGCATTTGGGTTGTGTCTTTATGCAGTATGGTAAGGTCATATCCTACACCTCTAGACAACTTAAGCCCTATGAGAAGAATTATCCTACATATGACCTAGAGTTAGCAACCATAGTTTTTGCCTTGAAGATTTAAAGGCATTACTTTTATAGTGTTCATGTAGATGTGTTCACAGATCGTAAAGGCCTTCAGTACATGTTCTCTCAAAAAAATCTTAATCTTTATCAGAGAAGGTAGTTAGAGCTCCTGAAAGATTATAACATGAGTGTCCTTTATCATTTGGGCAAGGCCAATATAGTGGCCGATGCTTTCAGTAGATTGTCTATGGGTAGTGTTGCTCATGTTGAAGACGGTAAGAAGAAGCTAGCTCAGGAAGTTCATCAGCTTGCCAGACTAGGTATCCACTTAGTCTATTCAGTCAAGGGTAATATATGGGTTCAGAGTAGTTCCAAATCATCTCTAGTTTCCAAAGGTAAGAAAAAATAAGATAGAGATCCCAGTCTAGTCATGTTGAAAACGTCAGTCAGGGATCAGAAGGTTGAGGTTTTCTTCCAAGGAGGAGATGGTGTATATCATTGTTAGGATCGTCTGTGTATGATAGGTGTAGATAACTTGAGGCAACGAATTATTACAGAAGTGCATGGTGCGTATTACTCGATTCATCCAGGGGCCAATAAGATGAATCGTGATTTATGGGAAATCTATTGGTGGAGTGGCATAAAAAAATATTGTAGAGTTTGTGGCTAAGTGCTTTACATGTCAGGAGGTTAAGGTTGAGCATCAGAAGCCTAGTGGGTCCATGCAGGAGTTCAATATTCCCACTTGGAAGTGGGAAGAAGTGAACATGGACTTTATGATAGGTTTTCCTCATACTCATCATCAACATAATTTAGTCAGGGTCATTGTAGACAGGATGACCAAATCAACTCATTTCCTTCTAGTCTATATCGCCTATTCAGCCTAAGATTATGCTAAACTCTATATCAGGGAGTTGGTTTGGTTGCGCGGTGTTCTATTATCTATTGTCTCAGATAGAGGTATCCAGTTCACCTCTCATTTCTGGAAAGCATTCCAAAAGGGTCTTGGTACCCGAATTTATCTCAGTACAACCTTTCACCCTCATACAGATGGTCAAGAAGAAAGGACCATTCATACCTTGAAAGATATGCTAAGGGCGTGTGCAATTGATTTCAAGGGTAGTTGGGATGACCACCTGTTTTTCATTGAGTTTGCATACAACAACAACTATCATTCCAGTATTCAGATGTCTCCATTCGAAGCTCTCTATGGTAGGAGATCCAAATCTCCGATCGGTTGGTTTGAAGTCGAAGAGGCCACATAGTAAGGTCTGACTTAGTCTTCAATACCTTAGAGAAAGTTCAGTTAATCAGAGAGAGGCTTAAGATAGCTTAGAGCCGACAGAAATCGTATGTAGATATGCACAAAAAGGATCTCGAGTTCAAGATTGGTGATTATGTGTACCTAAAAATCTCTCCCATGAAGGGAGTGAAGAAGTTCGGCAAGAAGGGAAAGCTCAGTCCCCGATATGTTGGTCCCTTTAAAATTCTCAGTCGCTTTGGCAAAGTAGCTTATGAGCTTGAATTGCCTTCAAATCTTGCTTCAGTGCATCCAGTCTTTCATGTCTCAGTAGTTATATTCCCTGTTGAGGGCATAGACATTTAGAACAGTCTCTCTTATAAGGAAATCCCTGTCAAAATCCTTGACTATCAGATTCGCAGACTGAGGAACAAAAAAGTCCCTTTAGTCAAAGTTCTTTGGCGAAATCAGTCCGTTGAGGGAGCTACTTGGGAAGCAGATATGTGGACCAAGTATCCTCACCTTTTCTCCACTAATTCAGACCCATCCCAAGGTAATAGCTTTTCTTAAGTTTATTTAGCTTATGGTTCAAATTTCAGTTACCAACTATGCTCAGTTTTCATTTCAAACTTGGTATCTTTAACCTTACATGTTTAGTCGCATTTCATGAGTCAGTTCAGTCATGTTTCACGCATCAGATATGCGTGATCAGCTTATCAGTACTCTCAGTCATGCAGTCATGTATCATCTCAGTCATAAAATAATGCATCAGATATACATGATCAACATGAATCTTAGTAATGTCAGTCATATAGTCATATTTCAGTTTTTCATGTTCAGTATGTACTTTAGCTTATCATTTCTCCTATCTAAATCAGTCTCATTCGAGGATAAATGTTCCTGTAATGACCTGAGACTACCCCCTAGTTGTTACACAGTGCTCATGATCTCGAAGAACTACAAGCTAACCTTCTACTAATATCTGTACCTGAGCTATACATAATATAATTTAATAAATGCAGAAAACTAGTAAAAAACTTGCCATAAGGTTCAAAACATCTAAAATACTCAAAACTGAAAAATGAATACTGATACATTTGTTCGAAAAACCTCTAGCCTATCTGAACTGTGGAGTTGATGGGATATGTTCCCAACTAACTCCTTCTACTGAAAATAACTAAATTTGATGCGATAATAAAATAAGGATCATTCTCTAATGAAGAGAACTCACAGCTATGTCTACTGCTGTTGACTGGGATTGAGATGCTAAGGGTACTCTGGATCTCGTGTCTCTGAACCTATTGTGTAAAGTAAAATACCATAGTTCAAATGCATCAGTACATGGGAATGTACTGAGTATGTAAGATGAAGTAAGGCTTAATGCAAGGTCTTATGCATGAACAATTACTTAACTGAATAATCATGAGAGTACTGAATGAGGACATATACATGAATGCATAAACCATAATTAAAATCATCGTGACTCTGAATACTGAAACTCAGGTAGTGCTTTACTGACTTCTGAACTCACTACTAATACTGAGATACTAAACAATTGAAACTTTTAATATTAATAACTGAGTACTGAAGTTGAGATCAGTCCTATCTAGAGAGTGATCTCGAAAACTGATGATATTGAAGCTGATTAATTGAATCTACTCATATCAATAATTGAGTTCTGAGCTTTCTACAATTGACTGACTATATTTGAGATCAAACCTCTCTAACGGATTCCTTGAATCTACTATCAATAATAAGAAATGATTATGTTTGAGATCAGACCTATATAGCAGAAGATCTCTGCATCTGATAATAAGAATAATCAACTGAACCCGAGACTGAGATCAGGCCTATCTAACGGGTGATCTCGAGATCTGATAATAAGAATACTCAACTGAATCTGAGACTAATATTAGGCCTATCTAACAGGTGATCTTGGGATCTGATAATGAGAATACTCAACTGAATCTGAGACTAATATTAGGCCTATCTAATAGGTGATCTTGGGATCTGATAATGAGAATACTCAACTGAATTTGAGACTGAGATCAGGCCTATCTAATGGGTGATCTTAGGATTTGATAATAAGAATACTCAGCTGAATCTGAGACTGAGATCACTCCAATCTAACAGGTGATCTCTACATCTGATAATACTAATAATGATCAACTTTATGAAAGACCATGCCTATCTAGCAGGTGATCAATGAATCTATAAAACTATCTAAGTTCCATACTGAGATAGGTGACTTTATCTGACATTCCTGATTTCTGATTTCTACTCTGAAGACTGATATTGAAACTACAACTGTGGAAGTTCTCACTTAACTGATATGCCCCAAATCTGAATTGGTGGGGTCCAACCTGTAACCCCAGCTAGAAGGGTGTCAATACCGTGCCACGGGTAAAGATCTCTACTCTGGTCAAGCCTCTGTAATGGGTGACCCTCAATAGGAAGTTATGCCTAAGGCAGTATAATAGTCAAGCCTTATTCTAATGGGTGACTCCTGATCCTGCATTGGCTATGCAGTTCTAGAGTTCAGAGATCGCTGCTAACGACTCTGCCTCTCTAATGGGAAATTCGTCATCCCTGCACTTGCTCGGTGCTAGCTCCTACTCCCAACTGAAAGACTCTGAACTAATTCTTAACTGAACTTAAACTAAGCTGAATTTGTTACTGATAATATCTCTCGGTCGATCTGATTGATTTAAGCTGAGTTCACTGGGTTCTGTTATCTGACGAAATATTTCTAAATCTCGTTATCCAACTGAATTATACTGAGCTCTGAATAGATTACTTGAATGCTACTGAGGTCTGAACCGAACACTTGAATACTACTCGATCTAAGCTGAGTACTAAACTGAGTCTAGAGTGCTAACAATCCTGACGTTACTTAAGTTCTGTAACTATTTGAGAGTACTGAGTTCTATAACTCACTGCATTCTGAGAATCGTGGCTTAATTGAGATGATCGTGAAAACTGACACGGGCTTTAGACTACAGCTAATTTGTCAAGTATAAATACCTTAAGGACTTGATAGCATAAAAGTATAACATAACCATTCTTGAATAATTATGACCATGGACATTCATTCACTATCACAATCACTAAAGCATCTCTTCAAGCATTTAGAAATCATAAACATGTGATAATATAGGGTGACATGCTATTGGTTCATACTCCATTCAACAAGGTCTTGCATCAAACACTTAGCATGTATTAAAAAATACATAATTGGGGAATTTTATGCTAACATGTTATAATTCATTCACTAAGGCTTTTCAACAAACACTTGGCATGCATGAGCTTGTACATAATTGGGGATTTCTAGTCAACATGCTATAATGGCTCTAATTCCTTCACATAAGTATTTTATCAGACATATGGAGGGCATGCTTTGCTTATTCAACAATTTCTACACTTAGTTGACATAAATAGATCACTTAACAAGCAAAATGAAGAGGGTTTATCATGAACATCACATGAATATCACATACTATGGTCAAAGCTTGAAACCATGTAAGAAAATATGAATCAAAACTCAATAATAGCATGAACTTCAATTTCAATTCACATGAATCATTAAAATGCATAAACATAAGACTTTGAATTTAGAAAAGGATTCTTGAACTTCTTGGGTGAAAGGAACCCAAGAATTAACATCTGCATACCTTAGGAAACTCTTTCTTTAAGGCTATTAGAGAGATTCTTGATTTCTTGATTTTCCTTGAAGAAGGGTTTTGATATTTGAGAGAAACTCTAATTTGATGTTGAAGATGAAGAATGAAGCATTTAGTTAGTTCGGGATATATATAAGGGTTAAAAGGGGTGGGAAAAGACCAAAAAGCCCTTTTAAAAAACATCTTAAAAATACTGAATGGGATTTGCAATGGTCGGAGTGATGGTCCGTTGCTAGTTTGACGGCCCATTGCACGTTGGTCAAAAAAAGGCCGCACTGCCTTAGTTGTGACGGTCCTAGCGACGATCCATCGCTAGCTTGATGGTACATCGTCTTGGCTATCACACTTGGGCCAAAAGATAGAGTTACTTCCCTGGTTGGGATGGTTTGGGCGACGGTCCATTGCAAGATCGACGGTCTGTCAACCTGTCCGTCGCACCTGGGCGGTTCCAATAGCTCTTAGTAAAACGACCATAACTTTCTCATCCAATATTGGATTTTGACGAAATTGATATCGACGGAAAGCTTATTCAATTATCTACGTGACAAAAATTGATATTAGGAAAATTCTACATGGTTTACAATGTTTCTCACTTGGAAATTCAGCCCTTACTCTTCTTAAAGATGAAACTCGACTTAAAAAAAATTCAGGGTATTATAGTTCCCAAGGGGGAGATATTGTAATACCCCGTACCTCTACCTAGCTTAATAATTGTACCAAAAATATTAAAGACTTTCTTTACAGGATGAATCCACTTTTATATATGTTGAATTTTCAAGATTTTGACTTTTTATTGTGTGGGAAATTGAATAAGATTTCCATCGATACCAAATTTACCTAGATTCGGTATCGGGGTAGAAAGTTATGGACGAAATACAGAAAGCGGTCTGAACCACCCAGGTGCAACAAAAAGGGCCGACGGACCATCGATCTAGTGATGGGACATCGCCCAAACTATTGCAGCAAAGGCAGTGTGTCGACCTTTTGGCCAAGCACGACAGAATGGACGATGGACCATCGAGATAACAACGGAACATCGCCCAAACCATCACAACCAAGGCAGAAAGATCACATTCTAGCCTAGTACGACAGAAAGGTCGATGGGTCGTCGAGCAAGTAATGGACTGTCGCCTAAGCCATCGCAGATCCCGTTCAGCAATTTAAAGCCATTTTATAAGGGTGTTTGGGTCTTTTACACCTTTTTTAACACCTAATTATACCAGACCAGGGCTCATAACTTCATTATTCATCTACAACACCAAATTAGGGTTTCTCTCAAAGATCAATCCTCAAGAATAAGAGCCCAACCCTTCTTCAAGAAACTAAGAGATTCAAGTTCTTCAAGTCCAAGAACTTCAAGAAACTCACAATCAAGGTATGTCAAGTGTTGATTCATGGGTCCCTTTCACCCATAAAGCTCAAGAATTTTTTTTCAAATTCCAAAAATTATGTATTTATGAATGTTTATGATTTAGTTGAATTGAAATTCATGTCCATGTTATTGTTGGATTTTGATTTATGTTTTAAATTACATGTTGCAATGATTGATCCTGGTATATGATGATTTGCAAAATATTAATGATAAACCCTTCAAATTGCAAATTTATTTATGCAACCATGATAATTAGATGCATTAATGATGGTATAACCAAAGTATTCTCCCCATATGTTTGATTAAATGCCTATGTGAAGGAAAAAGTGCCATTATTGTATGATAGTATGAAATCCCCATTCATGTACAAGTTAATGCATGTCAAGTGTTTGATGAAATGTCTTAGTCAATGAATTATGGATATATGTGTAGCCATTGTTGAGCTTTTGAACTTATGCCATGAATTAATTTTATGCTATCGAGTCCTGAGGTTATTTATACCCGATAATTTAGCTGTGTGCCTAGATCCAGTGTTAGTTTTTTAATAATCTCAGCCACGCCATGATCAGTAAAATTCAGTCAGTTACATGACTTAGGAAAAATTAATAATCTCATGAACTCAGTCAGTTAACAGGATTCAGTAACATTCCGTCAATCCACAAAACTCAATGAACTCAATCCAGTTCATCTCAGTATAATCAGTTCAGTGTCTACTTAGTTGGGAGTAGGATTCAGCATCGAGCTAACCCAAGGATGAGGGCACACACTGACAGTAGAGGGTGTGACCTTAGAAGCAATCCTTGTATTCCAAAACTATGTAACATGGAACTCAGCTAGTTCCATTAGAAGCAGGACTATCAGACACAGTCAGACACAATTTAGCATGGAACTCAGCTAGTTCCATTTGAATCAGGACTGTTAGACACAGTCACTCAATTAATACGAAACTCATGTTATCAGTATTCAGATTCAGTACTATCATAACTTCAGTTACAGTTCATATATTCATGCATGTATCCTCACGTAGTCATGTTCGGGTTCATGTCAGTCAGTTATAGTTCATGCATATGAATCTTTGCATTCAGCTTACCTCACTTGCGTACCAGTACATTCTCACGTACTGATGCATACTTTTTTTTGCGCTACGGTGATTTATACCATAGGTTCAGAAACATGAGCTCCAGAGCATCTTTAGTAGATCACTCACTCAGCAGACAGATTAACAGTGAGTCCTCATTATTCGAGGATGTTATTATTTGACTATTTTATTCTTTTAGTACTTAGTTTATTTCAGCAGTTGGAGTTCGTTGGGGACATGTCCCATCAACTCCTTATTCAGACAGTTTGGAGGCTTTCATACTAGTATGTTCAGACAGTTATTTTAGTTATTTTGGTATTGATATATCGTATCTCCAGATGTTATGTTTTAATAGATTTTTGAACCTTATGGCTTTTCAGCCTTTTATTCCACATTTATACAGTATGTTATGCAATGCTCAGTTACAGGTATCAGTCATGGATTAGCTTGTGGTCCTTCGGGGTCATAAGAATCATGTGGTGTTTTGGGTACCAAATTCGGGGCGTTACAATACCACCCCCAACACTCACTTAGAGGTCATGCAAATACAACTACCCTTTTTACTGAAAAGTTATCCTCACTCAGACTTCAAAACATATGACTTCATATCACTAACCTCGAGATCATCGTATTACTCATATGTCATAACAACCCAATTTATACTACCTTTAGGATAGAAATACTATCTCAATATTCAGACACTACAAAAAATGAATCTAATTGTGGGAACCACCATAAAATTATTTAAAATGCGGGGGTTAAAAATATGCTGCTAAAAATTATATATTTGTGGGAGTTTTAACCCTCGCTATCCATACCAAAAAAATAGCAGTAAATCAAAAATATTTTCCCTTTTTTCCCCAATATCCATTGGAAATAGCCCTAACACATTTCCCTCTCTCATTTCCCCTCAAATAGGCTAATTAGGTTACAGTTGAACTCTCTGTTAGCCATTGATAGAGTAATTGCTACTCTCTACTCTTGCCATTGCTACTCTGGCATCTCTGGTGGGTCATTTCCTTCTGTTTCAGCTTTTTCTCCGATGTATTCAAACAACCACAGCTCCCAGCTCCCAGGTAATTATTTTTTATTTTTAATAACTCTTTTTCTGCTAATGGTTCAGTTGAGGTCTAGATCTGTGTTATTCATCTATTAGACTCTTTGGATGCTTTAGTCATCATTGTTTAACTGGTCCTTGATGTTCTCCCCTTTTTCTTTCTAAAAAATATAGCAATGAGGAACTGTTGTCCCATATATCATGCATAAAACTTCCAAATCCTATTTTTATTATCCCTTCAAGATAATCTCTAGTTATTTGTCAAATGGTTCCATAATGGATGAATGGTAAGTTGTAGGCTACAATTTTACAAATGTTCCATTTCTAAGATTATTTACATCTCTTCATAGTCACTTTGGGAAGAATAAGCTATCCAGTGAAATTCCAGCTTCTTTTTTCCATTCTAATATGAGTTTGATACATCTGTAAGTTTCATCGAATTTACAAATAGAGTGAGTAAATTCTTACATTTGTAAATATTTGAGACCTCACTAGTGGTAGTGAACTCACCTTTTGATATTCTAACTTATAGGATAGTTGAGAATAAAAATTTTAGCGAAAAAAACTCGGATACATTAGGACTTGTCCAGACAATGAAAGTACTGTAAGTATTGCTATCTTATGCTTTCCCGTTATAATCTAGTAAAGTATCTTGTGTTCTATACCTTATTAATTGCTTGTGAACTAATCTACTGGTATTGTAATAGTCATCTTGATTGAAATTTATTCAGTGGATCGATGCTAGAAATGCTCAACGATCTCACACACGTCCAGGAGATGTAAGTAGAAAAAGAAATAATTTTCTGAACTTACTGTAGGTCCTCATGAATTCTTGATTCAGTTTATTTTGACCATGTATTAGAAATTCAATTTTGTTTATAGAAATCAAATATAGAGTTTTATCTATAGCAGAGAACATAGCAAAGCGCAACAACTTCTCGTTCCTTGTCTCACATTAAAAGAGAACGTGTGAGTGTTATATTAATCTCATTTGATTTTTCAATTTCATTGTACAGTTAGTATGATATTAACGTTGCACTAATGTTTAATTGTGTTAGGGGCAAAACTTCAATAGGATCTATGGATTCTCAAACTAATTAGTTTTGGTCCAACTCTTATACTCGTTTTAAGTAAATCATTAAATATATACAAACTATTAATTTAGAATTCACTATTTAAAACAATTAGAACTTCGAATTCATAACCGTTAAATTATGACTGCATCTATGAGAGAGAAGTTGTCACGTGAAGGCTCATTGCCCAGTTTATGGAAGAATCCTCATGTATATATAGATCATAAATGAGTTCTAGTGTTAGTTCTACAAATATTCTAGTAGCCAACTCCTATTAATTTTTCTATGCTTAAATAAAACAACTATATATGTAGAGTATATCCACTATATAATATTTGCAGAGATAACTGCATGCAGTTAAACTCAAACATGTTCAGTCAGTAATAAGCAACGTAAAACGAGATTCTTTTAATTTATTTTTACTTATTCAAAAATGACTTCTGATCATTGCAATCTGAATATTGATACGATTGCTTCTTTATTTGTGATGAATCATTTCAAAAATCCTCCAAAAGTAGTGCACGTTTGGAGGTTCCGAAATGAGTGCGACATCATGTTTGAAAAGTCTAAGCACCATAGGTTGGGTGTAAGTTTCAATTCTGCTACATCTTTTCTTTTTTCACTTGCATTTTTTGATTTAACATTTTGTCATTCATCTGTTTTAAATGATTTTGCTTCATCTGGGTTTATTGATCAGTATGATCTCAGCTATGGTAAAATTTCCATTGGTGGCGATATATGGCTAGGGATAGCGCAAGGTAAACTTACCCTTGTATGCGTTTACAAAAAGTTAATAGTCATTGCTATTTATGATAATACAAGAAGCCGTTGGTGGGTTACCCACAGTTTGAAAAACTTCTTATCTGGTCCAGATGACATTATCAACGACTTTCCAGTCTTGAAGGACAGCAAACAAGTTCTTTTTCTGGTAAACAACGTTCCTTGATACCATACCACTGCCTACCAAGCTAGCCCGAGCACTATGGTTATCAAAAAAATAAATAAAAAAAGAAACCACTTTCTTTCATCATGCCTATGAACTATGAAGGAGAAGATGAGGGTATACTACTTCATGGTTTTGCTGCATTTAGTTAAGCGACGAAAACTTGAAAACCTTTCTGGAAAACATATCAACATATTATTTTTAACTATGAAGTTGCTCTTTTCTCCCTTTATTTTACAAAGTATCCTAAATTGATAGTTAGTGCATGATTCTTGTTGTCATCAATATTATAATTTTACCCTATTCTGAAGTTTGTACTGGTGGCTGTTAATACATTTTCTTCAGGAGATGTATGTACTATGTACAATCTTTATTCTTTGATATGTCCATTGAATGACACTGCTGTACATAAAATTCATTTCCTCTATAAAAAACTGTGCAGGTGTTTTTATCTTTACGAAGGAGCAATTTTCTTTCATGCTACCAGTTATTAGTTTCATATGCTGATTCTTCTTGTTCCAATGACATTAATTCCCCACAAAAAACAATATACATGGCATTTTGTAGTTTCTCTTGATAGGAAAAGCAATAACCCAAATAATAAGAGACATGAGTGTCAAGTTGGCCTGCTTCTTTAACTTGATGAAGTGAAAACTTAAATATTTCCAATGTTGTAGTAATTAAACATTTCAGTTAATTATTTAAGCTCAAGTCTCTTTGCAAGATTAAAGCTTTGATTCTATCTGCTGCCTTTTTTTTCGTCTTTATGATTTTTCTTAATGTGTATCTGCTCTGTTTTGCAGGCTTATTTTTTGATATTTATGGGAAATATTACGAAGATATGTGGCAATTTCATCAACATCTTCCTAGATTATTGAAGCCTGATGGGATATATTCATTTTTAATGGTCTATGTGGAGGTAACCCTTTCTTTCATATCGTTTACTGTCAGTTAGTCTCTCTAGAACTTGATAGCTTTGGATATTCTACATAGCTGATACCATTACCAGTGAAGATTGTTTAAGTGAATCAGTGTGGGAGGGTGTTACACAGAAGTACTGGCAGTTAGATACGTATTACCTTCCTGTTTGTCAGTCTATGAGTGAATCAGAATGATATTATGGAACAGCGATAATATGTCATCAGATGAAAGCAGCCTAGGATCCTCTTCTTTTTTTCTTATGTACTTATTTTGTAACGAATTTGATTGTATTTTTACTGTCTTCAATTTTGAGATATTGTTATGTTTTCCTTTCACACATTCCATAGGAGACATGTTCATGCTAATAGAACTCATTTCTTTTTAAGGAATAACTCTGGTCCTTTTCATAACTCCTACTGGTAGGTTCTGGTATGCATTATTGATTGTTATAATACTTATATTATAATCTTTGAAACGATCATTTCAAACTATACTATAACTGAAAATAAATATTTTATGCAAATATGGATCATCTATGGATGAGAGAAGATGGTGATGCATCTGAAAAACCTCTTGACATTGTTGTCTTATCTAGAATGAAACAATTCCGCGTTATGAACAAGCTGAAGAAAGTAGCATTGAAGGTTGGAGTCGTATATTCAATGTTCTTATTCTTAATGAGATAGGCAATTTCTCTCTCTTTCATGTGTTTTCTGACAACTGTGCTTATCTTCCGTTTCCCTGAATTTGTAGGTAATTGCTGAAAATCTCTCTAAAGAAGAAATCATTGTCCTGAAGGAAATATTCAAATCTATTGACATAGATAACAGTGGGACAATTACATTCGAAAAATTGAAAGCTGGTCTTACAAAAATGGGTACAAAGCTTTCTTAGTCAGAAGTCAGGCAGTTGTGTGGTTGGGGCGAATCTTAGAATATTGAAAGTTTTGATTTTAAATTTGATTTTGTAGTTTGAAGATACTAGTTAATGTTGAAAATTTGGAGTTTAAAGATGTTAATGTTGAAAATTTAATTTTGAAGTTTAATGTTCAATGTATTTTTGATATGCTTGTCAATTACAATGTTTAATTACTCTGTTGTATTAATGATATATGAATTGAATAAATATTGGATTATAGGTTATGTCTAAAGGAAAAATTGAATTTAAGCTAAATTTATAATCTATAATTAGTTATTGAAAATTGATGGGCCCTACTAAATTTAAAAAAATAAAATAGTTGCGGAGGTTTTAAACCCCCCAAGTTTTAAATAAAAATTATTATAAAAATAATTAAATTTAGAATAACGGGGGTCAGTAACCACTGCAAAATAATTACGGAGGTTGTAACCGTCGCAAATTAATTATGGGGGTCAAAAATAACCGCCACAAATTGTTTGTGACAACTCGTATTCTGAGGATTTTGAGAACCGCCGGAATTACATAAAACCCCCGCAAACCATAAAATTAACCCCCTCAATTTGACCTCTTTTTTGTAGTGAGATACATACTCTTTCCCTTAAACGAGACATCTGAAATAAAATTTGTGAAATGGACTAAATGCACATCTTACCTCGGGCTGAAAAACATGATTCATGGAGATAAAGGTATACACTTGAATCAATATACTTTGATGCACTAATGAACTCCTTTCAAGTTCTTGTGTTATTTTGTAATCTTTTAATAACTCAATTGGAAAGGATAGGAATCTAATTCTTTGCACTTGCATTGCCTCGATAATGAGACATAACCAACAAAATTAGAGCAAGGAAGAAATTTGGATAACTTTTATATGACAACACTATTGTACGATCTAGAGTATAAAAGAATGAGAAACATTTCCTAAATAATCGATAGCCAAATATACACCCATAAGCAAGACAATACTAGATGCGGCTTGTAGACACCCTAGGACCCTGAACCATGCTCTGATACTAAGCTAGTCACGATTCGAATTGAGGCCCTAACGGTGATGGACATCCCAAACCAACCAAATCTTGAGATGACTCCTTAGCCTTACCTCATGAGCATAGTAACATAAAAAAATCGCGGAAGTCAACCCATGAAATGAAAAAACTTGCCAAGTAATAACAAGAAGTGTAAAAATCAAATTCAAATCCAGAAATAGTACCCAACACCTATCTACAAAGCCTCTATCAAAGTGTTATCTATCAAGTTAAGATGTGACCGCAACTATGTCAAAAGAAAATCAAAAGTATCAAAATAGTGAAAATACTCAAGGAAATCAGGTCTTTAGAATGATGGAGGGCTCACCACGTCAACAGTTGTCCAATAGCAATATTGAACCACCTAATGTTGCATAGGATCATAAGAAAAGCCCTCCAAACCTACATCACGAAATAAGGTAGTATTTGGAGATGGTCAATATGGCGGGTATTGGTATGCAACTCAAGAAAAGAAATAAAATATATATTTACCGTAAACCAGTCATAAAACATATGCTCAACAACCATCAAGATAATATTATGTTGAGGTAGGAGACAAGGGACATGAAATATGACCATTAAAACTTTAATCCTAAACTATGTAGGTCATAATGACTTTTAGGAAGCCACGAGCTATATGAGACAAGCTCCCCCTGCTGGAAGGGCCCCAATCCATATTAATCACATGAACCAATAAAAATTTGGCTAAAGACACCGAGGAGATAGCCTTTCAAAAATATACTATGTAAGAAAGACACAGTGGTCATAGACCCCCAACGTCGACAAACGTGATTTTCAGTGCTGGTCCTCTCGGGACTACACCTTCTCGGTGAAGTTACACAATTGTTCCTTTAAGCCCAATTAAAATAATTTTTCACATACCGATAACCATGGGGTCATTTATTTAGGCATTTTCAATTTGGTATCATCATACCAATAGACTTGCAAGTCATTCTTATTATGTCATATCATATCCATTCAACCATTAAGACTCCAAAATCTATTTAAAAATTTGAAATCAAAGCCCCCAAGGGCTTTTCCAAAACCTTATTACCTGTTAAAGTTATGCAATTTTGTAAAGTACAGTTTAGACACTATGAAATCCTTGTGTAAAAATTAAATTACGATAAGGGTTGGGGTTCATGTCATTATTATACCAAAATTCATAAACATTGAGAATCCCAAATTACCAAATTTCACTACTGTTATAAGACACCATTTCAGTTTACAATTTATTGTTTAAATCATGGAGAAATCATTAAATAAGAAAAGAAAATAATGCAAGTGTATAACAACCAAAAACCCTCGATCCTAGTTTGAACTAAACATTCTAGAACATGTAAATATCAAGTAATTTGATACAATAATGTAATAATTAAAAAATGAAGTGTCCAACATGCCTTTTTTACGGAAGGAATTTGAGAAGAATTTGAACTTAAAACCTTGGAAGTTGAACTTTGGGGAAGAACCCCTATTTGGTGTTCTTGAGGGTTTGGCAGAAGATGAATTATGTATTTGGGTTATGGGATGAG
Source organism: Capsicum annuum (assembly GCF_002878395.1). NCBI lineage: Eukaryota > Viridiplantae > Streptophyta > Magnoliopsida > Solanales > Solanaceae > Capsicum > Capsicum annuum. Next base: position 100,441,071 of record NC_061112.1, read on the forward strand.
GGAAAACACATTAGTATTGGTTATAGGATGATTTAGGACGTAAATGACTAGTTTGCCCTAAAAAAACTGAAGAGAAACATGAGCCTTTACGTCTCTAGGAACATGGGTGTGCACGCCCTTAACGCGGAGCACACAGGGTATGCCACACTCTTATCACAGAGTATTTAGGCTGTGCCACGCCTTTATCGCGAACCCTTACTAGTTCGCTTGCGAAAATGCTCATAATTTTTTGCTCGGGTATCAGATTAAGGCGAAATCAAATGCGTTGGAAAGGGGACTCAATTATCTTTTATTTGGTGGGTCTTGATCTCCAAAACTCAATATATTATAAAAGTTATACAAGTATAAAATTGACCCTTGTAGGATCTAATACCAAAATTCAGTCGATAACAAAAGTTCTTAACTCAACTTTGCTCTAAGTGTTTTCTATGAATATTCTTCACATCAAAAGCACTTTAAACACTACGTATATGATCATGACACTTATATTTACATAAAAAATTTTGAGTTTATATTTATACACCTAGGAATGACGGTTCGAATTCTAAACTAAAAATATGAAGTGTTACATAACTCAAAGGTTGTGGATGTAGTTGTGTATTACTTACCCAAATATTACATTCTTCCTGCAAGTTTCCTTTTGATGAGATACTTTTATTTCAATTTATTTGTCCATTTTTTAATTTTTTTTAAAAAATATTTTTTTTTAGTAATTCTTTAATTTTCATTTTTTTATGTGATACGTTCAAGACCAATGCGTTTAAGAACATTTTGCATGGTACATTCTACATATTTTGTTTAAAATAAAATTATTTAAAAATTTTCTTTACTTTTTTGATTATGTGTCAAATTAAAATCGTACAAACAAATTAAAATAAAGAAAATATCATATTCTCCTTTTTTGCCTCAAAAGTTTTTTGTCTTAAGTTTTCATCATAGAATATTTGGTCATACTGTCAAACCTCTGGCCCTTTTTTTTTTTTTTTAAACAAATACTAGAAGACACACTATTTCAAGTACCTCGGATCTTTAATCCAAGGTAATAACGAGTTCGACGACGATATCACAACCATATTGGTGTTAGATGGGTGAAATGGAGACTAGCTTTTAGGATCTTGTGTGATCAGTAAGTATTGCCTAAGATAAAAGGTAAGTTCTCAGAGTGATGATTAGACCAACTATATGTTGTATGAGATGGATTGTTGGCCTATTAAGAACTCTCATATTTCGAAGATGAAAGTTCCAGACATAAGAATGCTAAGGTGGATGTATGATCATATTAGGAGAGACAAGATTAGGAACAATGAGATACGTTTCAAGGTAGGAGTGGCTTCCATGGTGGACAAAATGAGCAAAGCAATATTGAGATGATTTGGGAAAGTGAGGAGGAGGAGGAGTATGGATGCCCTAGTAAGGAGGTGTGAGCAGTTAGCAGTGGCGACCTCGAGAGAGGAAGAGGCAGGTCAAAGAATTATTGGGAGAAAGTAATTAGGTAGGACCTATTTTATCTTGACCTTACCGATGACATAGCCTTGGATAGGAGAGCTTGGAGGTCTAGTCTTATGGTAGAAGGTTAGTTAATAGTTGCATGTTCTCTCGCTTCTTTGTGAGATAGGCTTAGGGGTTATTCTTGGACCTTTCACATTTTCAGTATTATTAACATAAGCTCCGATTTTAATTTTCATGGGTGTTTTGTGTAGCAGTTATTGCATTATTTCATTTATGTTATTGTTCTTTTTATTGTTTATTTGCATTGTGATTGCTCCCATATATGTATTTTCTTTTGAGATTATTGATAGATACCAATTCAGCTGAGGGTCTATAAGAAATAACACCTCTACCTTTGTGATATAAATGTGAAATTTGCACATATTCTATCCTCCCCAGATCCGACACATAGGATGACATTCGAATATTATTGTTGTTGTACTAGAAGCCACTCTATTTATAATGCCATTCAACTCAATCTTTTTGACCAAAATGGGACCCCCTTAATATATTCGTATATTATGGATGCTGCTAGAGAAAAGATGTAAATTTTTAGTGATTTACAGTTCCATCTGAAGAATGGTTCAATAGATTCTTGAGACTTGGGACCACTGCATGCGTCTTTTCCCTTCCATTCTCAAACCTCAGATCCATTGGACTTCGACATTCTCTATAAATCTAGTTAACTTCTATATATTGTTAGTGTAATATTTCCGTACACTATTTAATAATCACCTAAAAATTTATTATAAATAAACAGTATCTATTATAAGTGGAGCTACTAATTACTTGAAAAATAAGACGGCCAACTACAAGTTACATTAAATTGGTGTATAGTGTTAAAAGGAGCACACACTGTTAAGTGTACGACTGCACGTAAGTTAAAGTGTTAAACATTGGTCCGTAATTGATTTTGTTTGCGAAACACTAACTATCCGACGTACACTTCCTTATTTATCTTCTTGTAAACTTTACGTTTTGTGAAATTGATATAATTTAGCTAATAATGAAACTAATTCTTCATCATTAATATAGTTTAATTGATTATATTAAACTATTTGCATTCTTAGGTAAGTTATCATGATCCCCGATTACTATTGTAGCAATTATCATCTGTAGTTGGCTTATGAGTTGTTACTAACGTAATGCAAAAACGAAAAATATCCTTACACTACAAGGGGTCAATTGGTACGCAGTATAAGGTGGAATATCCAGAATTAAGTCTGGAAAATACCACCTTATTCCATCAAATTTGAGACTATATATTTATCAAGTTCACCCGAGTGGCAGAATATATTAGTTTAAAACTTATAATTTCAAGATAACTTATTCCGCTAACTAAATGATCCTGAAAAATGTTAAAACTTATAAACAAATTGTGTGGATCGAAATTGTCCATATAGAAGATGGAATAGCTAATCTCGTAAATATCTCGTAAATATCCTTGTACCTCACATCCCATCAACTAAACGACTCCTTAATGATGATGACTTTTAAACCCTTTTCTTTATCTTCATCGCGTTATCCCCAAAATTAATTGCTTACGTTCAGTAGGAACGATTCTATATGAGTTGTGTGCCATGTGTATTCAGAGCAAAATATTCTTCGTCCCGGTGTAGGGACAGTCCACCAATTAAGGTGAAAAATACGTCACGAATATAAAGTGAATATGCAAGGGAACATTTAGGGTGTGTGTGGTAGTAAGACAAATATTTTCATTAAAAACAACGGTTTTTTTTTTTTTTTTTTTTTTTTTTAAATTATGTTTGATAAGTAAATTAAAAATATTATTTTAAGAACTATTATAAATAATTTAGGCATATGAAGGTAGAGGTTTAAAGGGTTGAGAGAATAATATAATTCTCGTTTGTTTATTTATTGTTTCACACACAGATACAATGCTAAAGTCCTACTATTATTTATCTCTCATAGTAGCTATTCTAACCGAGGCGGCCGTGGGCCCGTGAGTTAGGGTGGGGGTGTGGGGTGGGTGGTGTCGAGGACTAGGTTTGGAGCAGTGAGGTTCTAGGAGTAAGGCTCCACTCAAGAGGAACGGTGGATCTAGAATTTAGAGTTATGAGTTTTTTGATTACTTCAAATTATGGGTAAAATGTTTAGTGCAAGAAAAAAAAAATCAAGATGAAATTTCATTTATTTTTTCTATTCAATTTTATTTGTTTATGTTTGACTTAATATTAGAAATTTTGCGTAGTTGTTTAGAACTTTAGTATATATCTTTAGCACGTTATTTTTGGACCTATATATATACTTCATCTGTTTAAAAAAGAATGATCTATTTTCACTTGATGCAAAGTTTAAGAAAATAAAAAAGACTTTTGAATCTTGTGGTCTTAAATTAAAGTTGTGTCAAATGTACCAAAATACCCTTTAATCCTGCGGTCCTAAATATGCCATGTGGAAAATTAAAATTAAAGTATTGCCAAAAAAGGAAAGGGATCATTCTTTTGAAACAAACTAAAAAGGAAAGTAGGTCATTCTTTTTTAAACGAAGGGAGTAGTATTTATTATCTATATGCACAAATATAATTTATTATCTATACGAGTGATTATTTTTGGATCAATATAGCTACGCCGTTCTACTTGATACATTTTTTAAGGTGTAATTAATAAAATGATAATAAGTTTAATTTATTACTCTTTAAATATAAAATTGTAATATATTTAAAAATATTTATACTTAATAATAAGAATAAATTATAAATTAAGTGAAATATTTTGTTTTGATTTGCAAAATTGAGCAAGTAAAAATTAACATGTACTTTCAATATATAACAAACAAGTAAAAAAGAAAAAGAAAAAATGTATGCTATAACTTTTCGTCGTTTAATCGGCAAAGTCTTTAGAAATATCTAAGAAGGTTCAAGTGATGGAGAATTTAAAGACAAGTAAAGGCGCACGCATGCACACGAATTGAAAACCACATACTGAGATTGAAACTTTGATATATAGTTATATACTTCTAATCCTAGACAATAGACCAACAACAGTGGTGGCACAGCGGAAAGGGGCTGCCCCAACTTACCCAAAGGTCGAGGGTTCGATCCTGGATATGGACAAACACTTTGTTGGAAGATCTTCCCCTCAAATGGGGTCCGACGCGGGACGAATCCGGATATAGTCGGATTCCTAAAAAGCGGATACCGGACACCGGGTGGTTTAAAAAAAAAAAAAAAAAATCCTAGACAATTGTTTTCTTTGTCCTTTTTTTTTGGGTTTTTCCTCTTTAACAAAAGGATTGTGTATGTAGCACATTAAAAAGTTACATAGCATAGGATTCTTCAAAGTTCAAACCTCAAAATGGTCAAAAGGCAAGCCAGTAATCGTGTACGCAGCGGATATTTATGCCAATCCTATTTATCATCACAGACGAATCTAAATTTTTTTTAAAAAATGTATCACTAATACAAAAAAAAATTGTATAATGCAAGAATTAATTCCTAGTCCTCTAGATAAATAATTTTATATTCAGTCAAGTGCATCGTTTAGAAACCGCAAGTTCATGTGCCCCATAAATTACCTTTAAATTCGCACCTATCCACCACACCTACAATTACAGATAGAGTATGTCAGAAATTTTACGAAGGATAATGTTAAAAATAATAAGAGAAAGTAGATATAAATAAAAGATAGCAGTCAACATATAAAAGAGAAAATAGAATCTAACATGAAAAATTCGAAATGAAGATATAGACCCACCCCGTGAAAAGATAAGAGAGTCTCCTCTGTAATTTCGGTTAAGAGATAAAGGAGTTAACTTTTCTAAATATTATAATTTTGACGAAGTGATGTCAATTAACACCCCTTTAACATTAGGTGACTTTACCACTAATTACAATTGTGCTACTAATTTTTTTGTCATGCCTACGACAGAGTTTTGATAATCTAAATATCAATGTCACAGTATTATTTGTGTCACACTTTTTAACCGAATACTAAAATTTAAGAAAGAAGTACTTTTGCTAACATGTCTCAAACTTGTTACGATGATATAATCTGTCGTTATAAAAGCATGTCGAACATTAAGAATTAAGCTGAGAAATTCAAAATTAAATTAACTCTAACGTTATTGTACGTATTTCAAAAACTAA
>NC_061112.1:100449667-100481193 GCF_002878395.1 Capsicum annuum
TTTTCATCCATATATCTCTTGCTTCTGCAAGCCCAAAATCATAATTTAAAGCATATGAGTTTGTGACTTTTATTCTTTAAGTTATTAGATTGTAAATTCATGCATTATACATATTCGAGGAATTTTTATGATTACAAGTACAAAATTTAAATCATAATTACTAAATTTGATTGAATCCATAGTAAACCATACTCTAGTTCTGTTCCTGTCTACTGAACTCATGATGGACAAGAAAGAGAAAAAGGAACTCTGCTTGCAAACAAAAGGATGTGTTTGAGTAGTGATCGACCTTCTTGCTATACACGTACTGGTGGATTATTTATAGACCCTCATGTTGGATAAATGCAGAAATAATAAAAGTATTTGTTGCAAAATAATAGAAAAAAATGAAGAATAATAATGACACCAAAAATTTTACATGAAAACCTTTTTAAATAAGGGAAAATCATGAACCAAAATGAGCAACTAATATTACTATAGTAAGGAATTTTATACTGTAGTCACAAATACACTAGTCAAAGTGACTACTACACACTCAAAAAAAATAATCCTCTTTTGACTCCCACCTTACTAAAATATCGCTCATCTAATTTTTTTCACATACTATTTTTATCACAGTCTGTGAAATACCTCAGTGCTCTCTATATTATTTTTCTCTCTATTTTGTTTTTTTGAATCAATGAGTTGATGAACTCCTTGTATAGGCAAAACTGCCCATGTCGATGTCGCCTGTGACATCAAAACACCATTGAAAATCAAACTTTTTCTTAACTTCTCTCTACCAATAAATGTAAGTTTGACAAAGTAAGGGATATGGACATGTAGTAATTTTGGACTTGTATTTCCTGCATCATGAAGGATGGGGCTAGACCCCACAAATCTTCCCCTCCAGCTCCATGCATCTAAAGGAGGTATCTCCGTCTTCTTAGAGAGAGCTCATGCGATAAATTCTTTGGACAATTCAAACTTGTCTTTTGGCACCACCTTTGTCAGCATATCCGCTGAATTTTCACTCGTGTGAATCTTCTTAACATGGAACAATTTGTTCTCCATTTGTTCAAAAATCCAATAATATCTTACATCAATGTGTTTTGTTCTCTCATGGTACATGGAGTTCTTGCTCAAGTCTATTGCACTTTGACTGTCACAATAGACAACATACTCCAGTTGGCGTAATACAAGTTCTTAAAGGAACTGCTTGAGCCATATCATTTCCTTGCCAGATTCCGTAGCCACAATATACTCAACTTTAGTTGTAGATAGTGCGACACACTTTTGCAACTTCAACTACTATGGTATAGCTCCACTGAAAAAGTAAATAAAAAATCAGTAATGACTTTTTTGTTATCAAGATCACCTTCTATATCAACATCTGTATAACCATTCAAGATTAGATTTGATCCCCCAAAACACAAACAGTCGCATGAGGTGACTCTTAAGTATTGCAATATCCATTTGACAGCTTCCCAATATTTCTTTCTTGGATTTTCAAGAAATCTAGTGACAACATCAACTGAGTGACCAATATCAGGTCTGATACACACTATTGTATACATTAAACTTCTGTCAGCGGAGAAATATGAAACTTTAACGATCCTCTCTTTCTCCTCCTTTGTTGTAGGATACATTTTCTTTCTCAACTTCATATGACCAGCAATGGTTGTGCTAATAACTAGAACTTTATGTTAAACTCTCTAGTATACGTTCAACATACTTCACCTATGACAAGTAAAGCTTCCTTTCATCTTTGAGATGTGTAATCCTCATGCCCAAAATCTGTTAACTATAAATCAAGTCTTTCATAGCAAAAGACTTGCATAACTGTTTCTTCAACTCTTCAATCGTAGAAGCATTCTTGCCCAGAATCAACATATTATCCACATATCGCAAGAGAATGGTAAAATCATCATCAAAAGTTGTGCAAATACACAATGATCTAAAGAAGTTTTCTTGTAACCTGATAAGAGAAAAATATCATGCATAAATTAAGCTATTAGCTAATTTTAATACGAATATTTCTTTATCTTCTTTGTAAAAAATATCATAATTTAATAAGAAAATATCAACTAAGAAGATATATGGCGAAGGAAATACAAGTACTGATTTACAAGAAAAGATTCAACACAAAAGAAGATATCTAAGAAGTACAAAAGAGAGGAATGAGAAGCTATTGTCAAATTTTTCTTTGTGTGGAATCTACAAGCTAAAAAAGAAAAGGAAAAACAAAAGAAAAAGAAAAGGAAAGGAAAAGAAGGAAGTTGATTGGAGCATCAAGGGTGCAGATTTGCTAAAATCAAAATTCCTACAGTAAATGATTCATTCTGATTGGTTTAGAGGACACACCTTCATCTATAATAGTAAACTTTCATTCATTTTCAAGAGTGATTTTTGGGGGAGAAGAGCACAACGCTTCTTATATTTTTAAAGTTCTTATTCTAATCTTTTGATTTTAATTATTTTATGTAGAAAATACTTCTAGTTTCTACTTTTAATTAAATAGCGAAATTATTCATCTTAATATTTTCATCTATTTTTTTATTTAATGGAGAAAAATATTTTCGTTCATCGTGCAAATTCTAGAATGGAGTAATTTTCTGTTGTGTTGGGAGAATGATGGATCTTGATATTTCTATATGATAGTAAATTTTATTCCTAGATTTTACGTACCTGAGCTAAAGCTTTCTGCTTAATTTTTATTCGTTGTTCGTATAGATATTATTCAACGTGTTAGCATCTATCTACTTTGTACTACAAATTGAAATATTACTAATTCCGTAATCGAGAGAGATGGAAGAAGTAATACCGTTAATTGGAGTATAACTAGAGTGTTAATTTTTGTTTAATGTTCTATCTATTTTGTGTTATAATTAATTCTACACTTATTTATAATCGAGATGGGTGAATAGTGTAAAAAATTAGTTATAACAAGTAAGATAACCGAAAGGGACTTACTAAAAAACGAGCATCTTTTAGTTCAAATTACGTATTTCTAGTTCTTATCATTACTATTTTGACAATCAATTTGCAGAACCGAAAGGAGTGCATTTAATTGCTCAATTTCAGTAATTATACATAAATATAATCTGAGTGGTATTTATACATTTTTGAGAAATATAAATTGGGAATAAAGAATTTCCTTGTTACAAAAATATCAAGTGAAGTCAGGATCCCAACACCTTTTAATTTATATAAAATAAATAAAAATAAAAAAAATTCTCTGCTTACAGGTTATTAATTTGTTAATTTATCACTCAACTCTTTCTGATTTTCTCAAATAGTAATTAAAACAAGAAACATCTATAGAATAGATAAACCAATCCTTGTGGGTTTGACATCTTCCTTTACTATTATTTGACAAAGATAATATATATATATATATATATATATATATGTACACACACACACACATGCCAGCGATTCGTTAATTTTTGACATAGTTGTTGAAGATTGGCAAAATCTACTACAGATTAATTATTTTACTACTAATCTGAGTTTGTTTTTTATTTTTTACCTTGTCTTAGTATTTGTTCCTATTTTTTTACTTTGTCTTAGCATTTTAATTTTAAAGTAAAATTTCTAAAATTATATGATCCGTTCTTCTTCAAGAGAATTAATTACTTACAATTTCGAAATTGAGAAATCTCTGTGCTTATTACAAAGAGAAAAAACCTCTCAAACTTAAATTCCTTCACTAAAGGAAACAAAGAATAACGAGATTAATAATAATGCTAGTGGAAGAACAATTTGATGAGGTAATACCGCAACGTTATAGCATACTCAGAGATTATGCAAGAACAGATCATTTTGAAGGGGAATCAAGCATGAGGAGACCACCGATAGGGACAAATAACTTTGAAATTGGCACAGGATTAATTCAGACTATCCAAAATTCCTGTCAATTTACCGGTGACTCAAGTGAAGATCCTCATACCTATCTAATAGACTTTCTTGAACTAGTCGAGACCTGTAAGTACAATGGAGTTAGAACAGATGCCATAAGGTTACGACTTATTCTTTTTTTACTAAAGAAGAAGCCAAAACATGCCTACAAAGTTTACCAAGAGGTTCCATTACAGAATGGGATCAAATGACTAAAAAATTTCATAAAAAGTATGTTTTACTTATAAAAATAATTAAAATAAAGCAAGAAATTAATAATTTTATGTAAACAGATACTGAATCTATATATCAAGCATGGAAAAGGTTGAGAGTAATCTTAGAAAATGTCCACATTGTGGGATTTCAGATCCTGATATTTTATATATTTTTTATCATGGTCTTAAATCCCCTACAAGAAATATAACTGATGTAGCATCAGGAGGATTTATTGTAATACCCCATACTATTCTTAACTCAGTTCAACTTCTAGTTGCATGCATAAGGGACTTAAGGCCTGAAAGTTTTATTAAGTGTTGGGGACTTAGTCATTTTTAAGTCCTTCAAACTTTGAGGATTTTTAATTTGGTCTTTCCAACCCTGAGATGTTGGTTTTTGAGTTAATTCATGTTCAGAGGTGTAAGGAGCATGTCTCGGAGAAGTTTTAAATTTTTTAAATGAGGTTTGAGGTAAATCTAAATTACGAAACCAGAGGGTTATCAGGAAGGCCACGTCACGGTTAGGGAAATGAACGACCGCCATAGGAATGCATCGCAGTAAGCCTGTCGCGTCTAACTTTTGATTTAAATGGTTGAGGGCAGTTGTGTCTTTTCCACTCAACCCAATCATTCATATAACTACTTGGGCATTAGTTAGGGCATAATTTTTCTCTTCTTCTCCAATTTTCCTCCCAAGAAAGCCATTCCCTTTCCCTAAGAACACAAATTCAATCCTTTTATCCCTAAGAAATCAAGAATTCAAGTTTTCCCAGTTCAAAAACCTTCAAGAAAGTATTAAGATTGGTGATTATCCTTCAAGTTAAAAGTTTAAGGTATGTGGGATATTCATCCATGGGTTTCTTTCACCCCTGGAGCCCAAAAATCATCTTTTCAATTAAAGAATGGATTTTTCTATTACTGGTATTATATATTTCTTAAGATGAGTTTAATTCATGTTTTCATGGTGATTTTAATTCAATTTAGCCCATGTATGATTGCATGCAAGATTTTGAATTCTCTATGCTATGAATTTGAGTTTCCCATACTTTATTCAAGTGAATTTTATGATGAATCTTAAATTTATGATTCTTAGCAAGCATTTCCATGTTAAATTCATGATCCCCAAATGTTTAATGATATATCTATGCTTATGGGTTTTGAGCCATGATCCTTTACTACAGTTTTAAGTTGTTATTATATTCAGTGATTATTCAATGCTGGTGGGTTATACCACCCGATACCTATGTTTTTACATGATTTTCAAATTTTCAAGTATAATTCAGTTAAACCATGATTATTCTTATTTATTCAGTTATTATAATCATAATGAGCACTATCAGTCATGAAATAATGTTGAGTTAAACTCAGTCCAGTTTTAGTTCCAGTGCCAGTTTAGTTGGAGGTAGGATTTACCACTGAGAGAACCCAGGTATGGGGGTTTACCTGCCAGTAGAGGTGTGACCCTTAACAGCACTACCCGAGTTCTAGAACTATATAGCCAGTGTAGGTTAGAGATTTCTACCTGCCAGTTGAGGTTTGACAAAGTGTTTAGCTGCCAATTAAGGGTGACACATATATTATTAGAGCACCTACCAGTTGAGGGTGACTCATTAGTCCTTTGGGAAACCATTTTAGTAGATTCGTACAACCAGTGTTAGTACCCATGGTATGGTACTGAGACCCTTCCAACTGGAGTTACTGGTTAGACCCTGATTAGCTCAGATTGGGGCATGTCGATTACATAATACCTCCCACTGTCTCTGTACAGTATAGTATTCAGTGAATATTCAGTTCAGGTTTTCTTGACCAAAGCATACAAATTTATAGTTATTCAGTTATACAGATTTAATCTTTCAGATTTAAGATTATTTTAGAAATATGTATATGCTTGGTCTTGCATTCTCTGATATCACAGCTTTCATGCATTCATGCTCAGTTATTTCATGTTTCTTAGTTAGTCCTTATCCCATATGCATAGTACTTGATGCATTTCATCCAACCTCATCTCATATACTAGTATATTCAAAGTACTGACCACATACAATTCTTTCTGCTATGATGTCTTATATCATAGGTTCAGAGGCTCAGTTTTCAATCGCAGTTAATAGCCAATATTATTCAACAATAGTAGTGTTGAGTCCTCATACATCGAGGACATGATTACTTACTCTAGTTGTTTCGGTAGTTCTTTATATTCAGTCCAACAAAGTTAGTTGGGAACTTGTCCCATCAACTACTTAGTCAGTTAGAGGCTTTTCAGACAAATAGTTAGGCAGTCAGTCAGTTACTTTCATTTTTATCAGTTATCTCAGACATGATAATATTACTTATTTTAGTATTTTAGTTTTTAGCTGTTTATCAGCTTATCTTTCACATATGTTATATCATTTTTATTTTATTTAGTGCTCAAAATAAGTACCAGCTCATGGGTTAGCTTGTGGTCACTTATGATCATAAGCACCATTGTCACGGCTAGGGTATAGCCTCGGATTGTGACAAAACTTAGTATTAGAGACTAAGGTTTTACAGTGTCCTAGGGTGTCTGAAAGCCGCATTGAGTAGAGTTTTATGCATGGGTGTGAAGCATGCCACACTTATGGACAAGAGGCTACGATATGTTTTAGAAATAATTTCCCTTCTTTTAGTATTCATGTTGTGCGAATAATCATGATCTCTATTTAAATTCTCTTTCTAACTCATCCTTTATTTCATTTACAAACTATGCCTCCCAGAAGAAATAATGGAAGAAATGATGGGGACCAGCCCGCACCTCTGCCTGTTTAAAAAGATCCCCTGAATGAACTTGTATTTCACACCGAGTTCAGAGATACTTTTACTACCTTAGCCCCTTTAGTATCTACTTAGAATAATGAATGATTTGTTGCCCTAGCCAATCCAGTGGTAAATACAGCTGTAGTTAGGATTCGGGTTTTCACCTGAATGAATCCCCCTTTGTTTTCGGTATCAAAGTTTGAAGCAGATCTGCATGATTTTCTTGATATGGTTCAAAAGGTAATAGATATTATGGTCATAACTTAGAGTGAGAATGTAGAGTTAGCTACATATCAGTTGTAGGATGTAGCTCACACCTAGTTTAAGTAGTGGAAAGAGGACCGTGGTGTTGATGTAGGGCCTATTGAGTAGAAGGAATTTTCCATGACTTTTCTAGTCATGTTTTTTGCATTAGAGCTAAGGGAGGTTAAGATTTAAGAGTTTATTAATTTAAAGCAGGGAAGCATGAGTGTAAAGGAGTACTCGCTTAAGTTTACTCAGTTGGCGAGGTATGCTTCTTATGTGGTTGCATACAATAGGTCTAGAATGAGTAAGTTTGTGTCTGGTGTAGCTTATAGTATGGTTAAGGAGTGTAGGACCGTAATGTTGATTACAGAGATGGACTTATCTAGACTTATGGTTTATACTCAGTAGATTGAGGAAGAGAAGCTTAAGGAGAAAGAGAGAGAGAGAATAAGAGGGCTAGAACAGGTAGTCTTTACTTTTCTCAGCAAAGTTTAGAAGGTCGTAACTATTCTCAATTTTGTCAAAAGTTCTCAGCCCCAAGTCCATCTTCAGTTAGTGCACCAGTGCCTAAGTTTAGATGAGATAGTCGGGATAGAGCGCCGGGCTCTAAGTCCCAGGATAGTGTGAATAGTAGTCTTATTAACTCTTTCTGCAAAAAATATGCCAAGCATCATCAGGGTGTGTGTAGAGCTGGTAGTGATGTGTGTTTTGGATGTAGCAATCCAGGCCAAAAAGTTAGATATTGACCAAAGGTTGCTTAGTAAGGTCAGTCCAACCATTCTCCAATTCCAGCTGGTCGCTCGACTCAACAGGGTGCCTCTTCCAGCGCAACCAGTGGGTAGTGCCAGAATAGGTTGTATGCTCACCAGACCCGGCATAATTAATAAAGTTCTCCTGATGTAGTTACGGGTATGTTATAGGTCTTGCATCTCCATATTGATGCTTTGTTAGACCCGAAGCTTCATTTCTTTGTAACCTTTATATTACAGTTGATTTTGGTGTCAGTCCCAAATCTTTAGCAGAACCTTTCTCAGTGTCTACCCCAGGGGGTAAATCTATTATTTCAAGACGGGTTTACGAAAATTGCTCGGTCATAGTATCTCAGAAAATCACCTCAGTTGATCTTGTAGAGTTAGAGATAACTGATTTGATTTCACTCTCGACATGGATTGACTCCACTCATGCTATGCCTCAGTTGGCTATAGAAGTAGAGTCATTTAATTTCAGTTTCCAAATTAACCAGTCATTGAATGAAGGGGTAGTACCTATATGCTTAGGGGTTAGATTGTTTTTTATCTTAAGGCAATAAAAATGATATCTTAAGGGTGTGTTTACCATCTTGTTCAAGTCAAGGACTCTAGTTCTGAGACTCCAAGTCTTGCATTAGTTTCAGTAGTAAGGGAATTTCTAAATGTGTTCCCTGAGGACCTCCCCAGAGTTTCTCTCGAAAGAGAAATTGACTTCGGAATAGATCTCCTTCCAGATACATAGCCTATCTCTATTATGCCCTATTGAATGGCTATAGCTGAGCTTAGGGAATTAAAAAAATAGTTGAAAAATCTCTTAGATAAGGAATTCATCAGGCCCAGTGTTTTCCCATGGGGCGCTCCAGTCTTGTTCATGTATAAGCATAACGGTTCTTTGAGAATGTGCATTGATTAACATCAATTGAATAAAGTCACAATCAAGAATAAGTACCCATGCTCCAGGATTGATGACTTGTTCGACCAACTTTAGGGTGCCAGTTACTTATCTAAGATAGACCTCAGATCCGACTATCATCAGCTCATAGTAAGAGAATGTAAGATTCTGAAAATAACTTTTAGAACTTGATATGGTCACTTCGAATTCCTAGTTATGTCTTTTGGAATAACAAATTCCCCTACAGCTTTCATATAATTGATGAATAGAGTGTTCAAGCAATACTTGGATATGTTCATCATAGTCTTCATTGATGATATTCTTGTCTATTTTCATAGTGAAAATGATCATGAAAACTATCTCAAAATTATATTGCAGACGCTTAGAGCCTATCAGTTGTTCATGAAATTCAGTAAGTATGAGTTTTGGCTAAGATCAGTAGCTTTCCTTGGACATATTATTTCCAGTGATGTCATCTGAGTTAACCCTCAAAAGACCAAAGTAGTGAGAAACTTGCCTAAACCCATCTCTCCATCAGATATCGGAAGTTTCTTAGGTTTGGATGGCTATTACAGATGTTTTTTTGAAGTGTTTTATTCTATTGCATCCCCCATGTCTCTATTGACTCAGAAGAAAGTCAAATTTCAATTGTTAGATTCATGTGAGAATAGTTTTCTAGAGTTAAAGACTCAACTCACTTCAGCCCAGTATTGACTTTGCCAGATGGTTCAAATGGGTTTATAGTTTTCTGTGATGCTTCTAGAGTTGGTCTTGGTTGTGTATTAATGTAGAGAGGTAAGGTCATAGTGTACGCCTCTAGACAGCTTAAACCCCATGAAAAGAATTATCCTACCCATGATCTTAAATTGGCAGTTATTTTTTTTTGCCTTGAAAATTTGGAGGCACTGTCTACATGGGGTTTATGTTGATGTGTTCACGGATTACAAAAGTTTGCAGTATGTGTTCTCACAGAAAGATTTGAATGTTCAACAGAGAAGGTGGCTAGAGCTGTTAAAAGATTATCTATAGGTAGTGTTGATCATGTTGAGGATGATAAGATGAGGTTAGTTAGGGAGGTTCATCAGCTTGCTAGATTGGGTGTTCAATTGGTTAATTTAGCTGAAGGTAGTAGATAGGTTCAGAATGGTTTAGAATCTTCTTTGGTTTCCAAAGTAAAGGAAAAGCAAGATAGGGATCCCAGTTTAGTTAGATTGAAAAAGTTAGTTAGAGATTAGAAAGTAGAGGTTTTCTCCCAAAGGGGAGATGGTATGCTTCATCATCAGGGCAGGTTATGTGTTCCAAGTATGGACAGTTTGAGGCAATGATTTTTGGTAGAAGTGCATGGTACACTATATTACATTCATCCTTGAGCCACCAAGATGTATAGTGACTTACAGGAAATCTATTGGTGAAATGGTATGAAGAAGGATATCGCAGAGTTTGTGGCTAAGTGTTTAAATTTTCAGCAGGTTAAAGTTGAGCATCAGAGGCCTAGTGGTGCATTACAGGAGTTCAGCATCCCCACTTGGAAGTGGGAAGTGGTGAACATAGATTTTGTGATGGGTTTGCCCCGTACACGCCGTCAGCATGATTCAATGGGTTATTATGGATAGAATGACTAAATCAACTCATTTCTTGCCAGTTCATACTTCGTATTCAGCTAAGGATTATTCCAGGTTTTATATTAGAGAGTTGGTTAAGTTGCATGGAATTTCATTATCTATCATATCAGATGGAAGTACTCAGTTTTCCTCTCACTTTTGAAACGCTTTTCAAAAGGGTCTTGGCACCTAAGTTCCTCTCTATACAACTTTTCACCCTCAGACAGATGGTCAGGCAGAAAGGACCATTCAGACCTTAGAAGACATGTTGAGAGCATTTGTTATTGATTTTAAATATAGTTGGTATAACCATTTATCCTTGATTGATTTTGCCTACAGCAATAGTTATCACTACAATATTAAGATGGCTCCCTTTAAGGATCTCTATGAGAGAAGATGTAGGTATTTTATTGGTTAGTTTAAAGCAGTCGAGGATGCTTTGATAGGGCTAGATTTAGTATTTCATTCAATAGAGAAGGTTTAGTTGATTAAGGAGAGGCTTAAGACAGCTTAAAGCCCTCAGAAATCTTATGCAGATGTGAGGAGGAGGGACCTTGAGTTTGATGTTGGTGATTTAGTCTATTTGAAAATCTCCCCCATGAAGGGAGTGAAGAGATTTGTCAATAAAGGGAAATTTAGTCCACAATATGTTAGTCCTTATTGAATTTTGAACCATTTTGTGAAGGTAGCTTATAAGCTAGAGTTTCTTGCAGATTTGGTATCAGTGCATTCAGTGTTTCATGCTTCTTTGTTAAAAAATATATTAACGATACAACTATTGTTATTTCTTTAGAAAGTACAGGTGTTAAGGATAGCCTTTCTTTCGAAGAAGTTCCAGTTGAGATCTTAGATCGTCAGATTTGTAGACTAAGGAACAAGAAGTTCCCTTGGTTAAAGTTCTATGGAGGAATAAGTTCGTTGAGAGATCTACTAGGAAAGCATAAGCAGATATGCGTACCAAGTACCCTCATCCTTTCTCCACAAACTCAGACTCAGCTTAAGGTAATAGTTTTTTTTAGATTGACTCTTTCCCATTCTCAGTCCCAGTTATATAATCATTCTTGTATCATTGCATGCATTCACGAAATCAGTTCAGTTCACGTATCATGTTTTAGACTCAGTTATGTATTTATATTCCCAGTCATGCATGTTTAGTATGTGATCGTATTTACCTTAGTACAGTACTCTGTCTAACTAGTCTCATTTGAGGATAAATGTTCCCAGGGAAAGATATTGTAATACCCTTTACTATTTTTCTCAGTTCAGCTTCTAGTTAGATGCATAAGGGGCTTAAGTCCTGAAAATTACACTAAGTGTTGGGGACTTAGTCATTTTTAAGGCCTCTAAACTTTAAGGATCTTTAATTTGGTCTTCCCTACTCCGAGAGGTTGGTTTCTGAGTTATTTCATATTCAAGGGTGTGATGAGCATGTCTCGGAGAAGTATTGGATTTTTTGGAAGAGGTTTGGGGCATGTTTGGATCATGAAACCAAAGGTTTATCGTGATAATCCCACATTGCATTGTTATTCCCGTTGTCTTGCAGACCGCGTCGCGGTGAGGGAAATGAACAATCACGATAGGACCGTATCACGGTAAGCCTATCGCATCCAGTTTTTGATTTAAATCATTAAGGGGAAATAATGTCTTTTCTCCTTAACCCAATCGTTCATATCATGACTTGGGAATCATTTAGGACATAATTTTTTCCTTCTTCTCCAATTTTCCTCCCAAGAAAGCCATTCACTTTCCCTAAAACACAAATTCAATTCCTTCCTCCCCAAGAAATCAAGAATTCAAGTTCCCCAAGTTCCAGAACCTTCAAGAAAGCATCAATATTGGTGTTTCTCTTTCAAGTTGAAAGTTTAAGGTATGTGGGATGTTCATCTGTGGGTTTCTTTCACCCATGGAGCCCAAAAACCCTCTTTTCAATTAACGAATGGATTTTTTGTATTATTGTCGTATTATGTATTACTTAAGATGAGTTTAATTCATGTTTTCATGGTGATTTCATTTCAATTCAGCCCATGTATAGTTTAATGCAAGATTTTGAACTCCCTATGCTATGAATTTGAGTTTCCCATGCTTTAGTCAAGTGAATTTTATGAAGAATCCTAAATTTATGATTTTTAGCAAGCATTCCCATGTTAAATTCATGCTTCCCACATGTTTGCTGAAATGTCTATGCTTATGGATTTTGGACCATGATCCTTTACTACAGTTTTAAGCTTGTTATTACATTAAGTGATTATTCAATACTGGTGGGTTATGAACATCCGATAGCTACGTGTTTTATGTGATTTTCAGATTTTCAAGTATGATTCAGTTAAATCATGATTATTTCTATTTATTCATTTATTATGATCATAATGAGCACTATTAGTTATGAAATAATGTTCAGTTAAACTTAGTCCAGTTTCAGTTCCAATGTCAGTTTAGTTGGGAGTAGGATTTAGCACCAAACAAACCCATGGATGGGGGCTCACCTTCCAGCAAAGGGTGTGACCCTTAGTAGCAATCCTCGAGTTTTTGAACTACGTATCCAGCATAGGTTAGATATGTCTACCTGCCAGTTGAGGGTTGATAAAGTGTTACCTGCCAGTTGAGGGTGACACATATCTCATTAAAGCACCTACCAGTTGATGGTGACTCATTAGTCATCGGGACACCCACCAGTAGTGGATCCACACAATCAGTGTTAGTACCTGATGCACGGTACTAACACCCATCTAATTAGGATTATAGGTTGGACCCCGATTAGCTCAGATTGGGGCATGTCGGTTACATAATACGTCCCATAGTCTCAGTACAATATTCAGTGTATATTCATTCAGGTTTGATTGACCAAAGTATACTAATTTATAGTTATTCAATTATACAAATTTCAAATTATTTCAGAAATATGATATTCTTGGTCTTGCATTTTTAGATATCATAATTTTCATGCATTCAAGATGTTCGGTTAGTCCTTATGTCATGTGCATATTACCCCATGCATTTAAGCCAAACCTTATCTTATATACCAGTACATTTAAAGTACTGATTGCATTCTCTTCTTTGCGCTATGACGTCATGTATCATAGGTTTGGAGGCTCAGTTTCCCCACCACAGTTAGACAACTTTTGTTATTCAGCAGCAGTAGTGGTGAGTCCTCATCCATCGAGGACTCTTACTCTAGTTATTTTAGTAGTTCTTTATCTTCAGTCCGACAGACTTAGTTGGGGGCTTGTGCCATCAACTCCTCGCTTAGTTAGAGGCTTTTTAGACAAACAGTTAGACAATTAGTCAGTTACTTTCAGTTTTATCAGTTATCTCAAACATGACAGTATTACGTATTTTAGTATTTCAGTTTTCAGTTATTTATTGTCTTATGTTCAGCATATGTTAGAGCAGTGCAATTTTATTCAGTGCTCACAGCAGGTACCAGCTCTTGGATTAGCTTGTGGTCACTTGTGACCGTAAGCACCATTGTCGCGGCTGGGGGTAGCCTCAGGTCGTGAAATCTATAATGAGAAAAATCACTACAAAATCCATACAATTACTCAATGATATTTCAAAAAATACACTTCAATGTCCATCTGATAGAATAATTATCAAAAAAAAATAGGAGTGAATCAAGTTGAAGCTTTAAATTCATTAACATAGAAAATTGCAAATCTTACACAAAAATTTGAAGCTTTTCAGGTAAATTCTTGGTCATCACTTCAAATTACAAGTTGTGATGTTTGTGAAGGGAATCACCCTAATCATGACTGTTAAGTTTCAGTATAAAATAAGGAATAGGTAATGGTATTGGTTATAGAAATAATTATTCATTTGGTAGTTTCATAGCACAAAAACATTCGGGATTCCAATGGAGTAAATCTAATGGTGCTGAAAATCCTCAACATTTTTTTAATCAAAAGGAGCAGGTAAAGGGACCACCTGATTTTCAAAATCAAATAAAAGGGCAACAAAATCTTCTACAATATCAACAACAACCCCAAAAAGCTTACCAAGGAAACCTTGAGGTCATGATTTACAAATTCATTAAGGCCACTGATGAAGAAGTTGAAAGCCAAAATTTATCCATAAATAACATAGAAATTTAGGTAAGCCAATTAGCAACCCTTATATCCAAACAAATTGAAGCTGCTCTACTGTAATACCCCGCATTTTGGGCTAAAATTCAAACTGTCTTTTCTATGATTATAATCATGAATCTTATTATTTGTATATAAACATAAGTTTCATGATCATTAACCTAGAGTGAAAAGTGCCTTTGAGTGGAGGAATATTCGTAGTAAATACTTAGAGTGAAGTGGAGTTAGGAACTTTCATTATCGACCAAATTTTAAAATTTAATTCTACAAGGGTCAACTTTGAACATGTATAACTTCTAGAATATGTAGAATTTTGGATCTCAAGACCCACCAAATTATAGATAATTGAATTATCTTTCCAACTCCGCTAATTTTGTCTTAATACGATACCCGAGCAAAGAGTTATGAATATTTTTGTGCAAACTAGTGAGGGTCCGCGATAGTGGCGCAGCACGGAGCTCATCATGGAGATTTTCCTCTGCGATGCACCGGTGCTATAAATTCATCAATTTTTGGGTTTGTTGGATTGGGAGGAAGGGTATTGAAGTCCTTTCACTTATAAATGACCCCTAAATGCTATATTAACCTATTTCTATCTATTTCATGATATAAAATTGTTGTATCACCTCTCCAAAATCCCTAATCATCTCTCCATAAGAAAGATAGGAGAAACTACCTAGGGTTTGAGGAATTCAAGCTTCGGAGGTCCAATTTGTCTATGTTGTCATCAATTTCTCTTCATCAAAAGGTATGTGGGACTATCCTAAATCTCGTGGGCATAGGATTTAATATTTTTACAAGCTTTAGAAAATATATGTATGTACGTATTATGAGTTTTGAAATTATTAAAGATCATGCATTGGAAACCTTATTTTATGATGAAATCTTGTTTAAACTCTTTGGGTTTTCCCTAAACTTGAATTATGTTCATGTGTATGGATGTTATGAGTTTGAGAAGTTATATGAGACCATGATTTATGAAATTCCATCTCTTGTTATAAAATCCATTGTCTTAATGTGTTTTAATTTTTTACATGAATTATTAAAAGCTTGAGTTTAAATGCTTCACTATCAGTTGTGGATTTGCATTGCTTTATAACCCAAAGAGAGGGTGTTTTATTAAGTTATAAATTCTTTTGTGTCCTAATGGAGAAATAGCATGTGTTTGATGAAAGTATGACCACCCCATGTTAAGTTACTGAAAAGGGAGTATTTTACATGAGTTTTACATATTTTGAATTAAGAACTCTCTTATATTGATTATATGTTTTGGTGGTCCAGTAACCTATTTTTTTAAGAAAGGACTAAGACATTATATGATATCGCTTATATGACTTGAAAGTTGTAGTATGAAGATACCAAATCAGATAAATTCCATGACAGATTCAAAGCAGAATAGACTATAGACTTTTCAGATTTTGAATTATGATTTTAGCGGATGAATGCTATAAAAGGACTAAAAAACGGCTCTAAGAGAGTTATATGGTTACTCGAAGAAGGCATTTGAGTGTAAGAACTCATTGCTGGAAACCAAGTTTTGCCAATTCAGGAGACATGATTGGATATAGCCAATGTATACTTTCCCCTGAGACACGGGTGTACTAAAATAATATGTAGTACTCCAATTGTCATGAATCGAGTCGAGGCCCTGGCCGCGACAGGCATCTTGAACCATGAAGGCCTGAGAGACCCCTTAGCATTTAATCATAAGCATAACTCATATAATATAAATGTGTGGAAGATAAACTGAAAACATGGTAGTTTCAAAATCAAACTTAAAACTATATAACATCATATAAAAAGGGGAAACCAAATCCAATCCAAACCATCTACAAATCCTCTACTGATCTGAACATACTAGTTTGTCTAAAAACTGCGACAAAGCCGCCGACTGGACCATAAAATAACTGAAAACTAAAACATGCGTAGGATGCCTTCCAAAGTACGGAAGGTTCACCAACTCTTAACTCTTAGAGCAATCTACTGGTTTGCAGGTCAACGAGACTGGGCCTCAGAACCTGAAATATAGGGGGTCAATATTCAATAGTACTGTTACATATAACAATTCAAAAATAACATAGATTTTATACAACATAAGTGAGAGCATTTCATAAAACAATTTAGCATAAGGTAAATGAAAACAGATGGGCATAATTTGATGAGCTTCAAAACATTTCCTTGTAATCATAACTCATCTCTTTGTTTTACTTCTGAGCTAGATGGTACACCCTACGTTTCTGCAATCCCATGGGCTATATGGAATCCGCCCTTGAATCAGTGACCAAGCCCCTAATTCAAGTTTTCCGTAAGGATTGAACTATCTGTAAGAGAGACACGTAAGATCACAAAGCAGGGTGCCATAATCCCTAATAAAATTAACATGTCATGGTAGTGCACAAGATCACAAAGTAGGGATCCCAACCATAGTCCCAAATTAGTTCGACATGAATCAAGGTACACAAGATCACAAAGCAGGGTACCATAATCTCACGTCGGCAAATCACAATTTTCTGCATTGAGTCTTTCAACTCGTGCTTTCTTCGGGTAACCATCTAAATCTCTTTAATCCCAATTTTAGCCTCTTGAAAAATACTTCATGCTTATAAACTAATATTTCTCATTTTGTTAAGGGTATATCACAATAGGATATTGTCATACCCAGACATGCAAGTCATCTATATTATACCACACATATTCGCCCTTCTCATTAAAAACATGCATATGACCACCAAAAGATTTTATCAAATCACATGAGAGTTCTTATTTTCTAAAGCATATGTAAGATCATGCACATACTTTATTTATAATTCTTTAACACATGGTGACCAATTCATTTATTTAATGTATTCATTTCTTTCAGTTAAGACACAAGAGCCTTTAGCATAAGAAATACCCCTTTTTAAAAGCGTGAAAACAACAATGCATAGTGGTTAAAGAGGGATTTAAAACTCAAGAATTGTCATCATTCATAAACCAACCCAAATATTGGTTATACTTAAATCTCATGATAAAAAAAGGACTTTTTATTTATGCTCTCAAACTAATTCACAATATATGTCATACAAAGACCATAAATTTCACCATGGTGAAGGGAATTTCGCAAGTCACATTCCTAAATCACTTTTTGAACTCAAATCACATATGCATGAGATTAGATTATATAAAAACTCCATGACAAATACATACTTTCATCGAATTGGGTCTATGATGCATGCTCTTAATATAATTTCTCAAAACTCATTACATATCTATACATATATAACTTTTAAGATTGTTAAACTTGTTGTACCTTGAATTGATGAAAACATTGAGAAACTTTGACCCTTAAGGCTTAATATCTAAAACCCTAGTTAGTTTTCCCCTTTTTTTCTTATGGAAGTTGAATTAGGGATTTTAAGAGTGTTAATATGTGTTTAAGGACCTAAATTTCATCTATAAGTGATTAGGGACGGTTAAGGGGGTGTGAAAAGACCTTAACGCCCCTAAAATAACATAAAATAGAGAACTTATTTGGCTATGCTATTGCCACATGGCGCACAACCCCAAGGTTTGTGATGCATAGGCATTGCATAGCCCCAAGTGGGCTACACATGTCCATTGCACACCCTTTCCATTAGCCTTATGCGTTTGTCATACGATGCATGTACTTTTCAAAGGGTCTATTGTGCGGCGCCTATATGTTTTAAGGTCTTGAAATTCCCCTAATGCAACCCACAACATACAAACTTGGTCTACCATCCAGACAAGGGTCCTAAAGGTTATTTTAAAGAGCGTTATTTGAGCATTAAGGCATGGGGTGTCACACCAATTTTTGCAGTAAACTTAGATTAGGGGGTTTGGCTAATGAGATAATGGTGGACCCATATAGCTCGTGGGTATGAGAAATGTAGGGTGTACCATCTAGCTCAAAAGTAATACAAAGAGTTGAGCCAGTGTTTTACAAGCATGAATTAAAACTCTAAAAAATTATGCCCATGTGTTTTCATATATATTATGCTAAATTATTTTCACAATGCTCTCAATTATGTTATATGAAATATATTTTATTTTTGGATTGTTCTACATACTAGTACTTTCGAGTATTGATCCCCTCATAGTACAGGTTTTATGGCTGAATCCCGTAGTCCATCGCATTTGCAGAACATATGGGATAGTGACATATTTGGTGAGCTATTGATCTTTTAGAATACATGTTATTCATATATTTATCTAATGCAATTTATGATCTTGCGGGGGCTTTGGCCCGACCTAGACAGTATTCGGTAGAGAATTCATAGACGGAATTTGAGTATTGTATTATCAGAATTTATTGACACAATTTGTATTATAAGTATCCCTAAGTTTCATTTTATCTTCCATACTTTAATTTATATATGGATTATTCCTATGCCCTTTAGGGTAAGTCGATAGAGCTAGTAAAGATTCTTAGGAAGAGAAGGATCAATATTGTGTGTGTTTAGGAGAACAAATGGGTAGGTTCTAAGTCTAGGGATGTGGATAAGTACAAGTTGTGATATTCAGGTAGTGAGAGGTGTAGGAATGGAGTAGGTATCTTAGTGGATAAAGATCTTAGGGGGCAGGTAGTGGAGGTTAATAGGGTTAATGATAGGGTAATAACTATTAAGTTGGTCATTGGGGGGGTTTTTATTGTACTTCTATAGTGCTTACGCGCCACAGATGGGCCTGGATGAGGAGGATAAGAAGAGATTTTAGGAGGTTTTGGATAAGGTGATTCGAGGCGTGCCTAGTTTGGAGAAGATTCTCCTAGGTGGGGACTTCAATGGGAACATTGGGTCTTTGTCGATGGGGTATGATGATGTGCATGAAGGCTTTCATTTTGGGGATAGAAATGATGAGCGAGCTTCCCTTTTGGATTTTGTGAGGGACTTTGGGTTGGTGGTAGTTAATTCCAGCTTTTTAAAGAAGGAGGAGCATCTGGTTACTTTCTGAAGTAGGAGAGCCAAGACCCAAATTGACTTTTTGCAGCTTAGGAAAGGGGATAGAGCTTTGTGTAAGGACTTTAAAGTCATTCCGAATGAGAATCTTGTGACCCAACATAGACTTTTGGTGATGGATTTAGTTATAAAGATGGGTATGTATAGAAAATGTGGGGAGGGTCGACCTAGAGTTAGGTGGGGTGGCCTGGCTCCGATCAGTGCTTTAGAGATAGAGGCAAAGTTGGAGGGGATGAGAGCATGGGAGTAATGGGGGACATGGATAGTATGTAGGATAGGGTTGCGGGTTGCATCAAGGAAACTGCTAGAAAGGTTTTGGGTGTCTCGAAGGGCTGGTCTAGCTGATATCGGGGGGATTGGTGGTGGAATGAAAAATTCAAGAAGAAGGTGGAGACGAAGAATGCGACTTAGGTTAAGTTGGTTGAGAGTAAGGATAAAGAAAAAAAAAAGGTGAGTAGGGAGGAATACAAGTTAGCTAAGAAATAGGCTAAGTTAGTAGTTACGACTGCTAAGACAATAGCTTTTAAGAGCCTGTATTTGGGATTAGAAGAGAGACGGAGAAAAGAGGTTGTATAGGCTTGCCAAATCTAGGGAGCATAAGGGTCGGGATCTGGACCAAGTGAAATGCATTAAGGAGGAGGATGCTAGAGTTTTGGTAGAGGATGCTCTAATTAAGAAAAGATAGTAGTCGTATTTCTGTAAGATTTTGAACGATAAGGGGGACAGAGGTATTATGTTATGAGAGCTGGAGCATACCGAGGTGTTTTAAGATTTCGGCTATTATTGGCTTTTTAAGATGGAGAAAGTTTGTGAGGTTATTCGCAAGATGTGAAGTGGCAGGGCGACAGGGCCCGATGAGATTTTGGTAGATTTTTGGAAGTTTACTAGCAGAGCAGGGTTGAGGTGGCTAACCCATTTGTTTAACAATATTTTCAAGTCCATTAATATGCCCGAGGAGTGGAGATAGAGTACAATGATTATGGTAAATAAGAATAAAGATGACATTCATAGTTGCAACAACTACCATGGTATTAAGTTGTTAAGTCACACAATGAATATTTGGGAGATGGTGGTGGAGCGGTGGTTGAGAAAGATAATGCCTATTTCAGAGAATCAATTTGGATTTATGCCTGGTCGCTCAATAACTGAGGCAATTCACCTAATGCAGAGGCTGGTAGAGTAGTACAAGAAGAGAAAGAGGGATCTGCACATAGTGTTTTTTGACTTGGAAAGATGTATGACAAGGTCCCTAGGGAGGTTCTTTGGAGATGCTTTGAGGCGAGAGAGATACTTGTGGCGCACATTCGTTCGATTAAGGAAATATATAGGGGGCGAAGATTCTGGTAAGGACCATGAGAGGTTATTTCGAGCATTTCCCAGTCTTGATAGGGTTGCACCAGTGATCGACTCTTAGTCCATTTTTATTGCCCTTGGTGATGTATATGTTGACATGGAATATACAAGAGGAGGTACCTTGGTGTATGCTCTTTGCGGATGATGTAGTTTTGATTGATGAGTCACGCTGAGGTATTAATGATTAGTTGGAGGTTTGGTGATAAACCCTTGAATATAAAGGATTCAGGTTGAGTAGGACCAAGATAGAGTACTTGGAGTGCAAGTTTAGTAACTTGAGGCAAGAGGACGAGGTGGTAGTGAAGTTGGAGTTGCAAGTAGTTTGTAAGAGAGATAGTTTTAAGTATCTTGGGTCTATGATCCAGGGAAATAGAGAAATTGATAAGGATGTCTCTCACCATATTGGGGATGGTTAGATGAAATAGAGGCTCGCCTTAGAAATTTTATGTGATAAAAAGGTGCCTCTCAAGCTTAAAGGTAAGTTCTATAGAGCTGCGGTCTAGCTAGCTATGTTGTATGGAGAAGAGTGTTGGCCTGTTAAGAATTCTTACATCCAAAAGTTGAAGGTGGCAAAAATAAGAATGTTGCATTGGATGTATGGATTTACGAAGGCTGGTAGGATCAGGAATGACACTATTTGGTAAAAGGTGGGAGTGGCATTAGTGGAGGATAAGATATAGGAAATAAGGTTGAGATGGTTTGGTCAAGTGATGAGAAGGGTCCTTGGATGGTTTCAAGAGGTTAGCCTTGGATGGTTTCAAGAGAGGTAGGGGTAGACTGAGGAAATATTGGAGATGATTGATTAGATGTGACATAGAGTAGTTATAGCTTACTGAGGACATGATCTTTGATAGGAAAGTTTGGAGAAAGAGTATTAAGGTAGAGGGATAAGTTGGGTGGTCGAGTCATAGTCTGTAGATAGAAGGTTTTGGCGTGGCTTGGTTGGTAGTTCTAGGATTGGGGGAGGGGGGCCCTTGGTTTGCTAATGTACTTTATTTTTGTGGATGTTATTGCTCTATTATTTTATCATGTGCCCTTGGTTGGTTAATGTGCTTCTTTTTTCTCTATTATGTTTGTTGGTCTACGATCCATTGTCTTAAGTTGGGGGTCTATCGGAAACAACCTCTCTATTTCTTCGGGGGTAGTGGTATGGACTGCGTATATTTTACCCTCCCCAGACCCCACTATGTAGGAATATACTGGTTTTATTATTGTTGTATGGATTATACTTATGATAGTAAGCTAAGAGGGTCTCTCGGTCCTTCGTCGTTCGAGATACTCATCGCGACCAGAGCCTTGGCTTAGGTCATGACAAGCTTGGTATCAGATCATAGTTCATAGTCCTAGGGTGTCTACGGAGCTGTGTCTAGTAAAGTATTGCTTATGGGTGCGTTGTGCACCACACTTATAATCAAGAGGCTATCGATATTTAGGAGTTTTTTCTCATTCTTTCATACTCTAGTTCGTGCTATAGCGTCTTCCATATAGAAGTTATCTAAATTTCTCCCTTTCCTTAATTTTATGGGCTATGCCTCATTATCGAGGATTCAATAGTTTAGATTCCTAATGATGTGGTCCTTTCTGATTGAGTTATCTATAAAGTTACGAAATAGCATAAGGACTTGAGAGGAGTCTATTAGTACTTCAGAGTATGTTGATTTAAGTGTATACGCCTAAATATATCAATCATGAATTTAAGCCTTAGGTATGAAGTGTATTCAATCTCTTTTAGAATCCTTGGTGCAAATGTCATGCTTAAGGGTAGAGATGTGTAGAAGAATGTTGGAACAATATTTCCACCCAAGTAGTAGTATATGTTAAGGTGTCATAACCTATTGTTATTAAGATGGTCCCAAAGTTAGTAACATGAATTCATAAGTTTAGAAGTCAGAGTAAGGGAAACCTTTTTTGTAAAGGAGTTAGTTTTAGTTATATAACCTTTGACTAAGGGGTAGTTTTACCTTTTATGGTGATTGACTAGTATCGTATCAAGATTTGTAAATTATGTGGTAGTCTATTGAGGAAGTGATTGGCTATGATTATTATTTATTTAAAATAGGGAAGAAGATCAGAATGGATAGTTATGGTGGTTGCAGAAATCATTTATAGGTTGTGAATGAAAAGGAGTAGATTGGCCAATAAGTTAGGAGTAGAGACTTATTGGTGTTTATGGAATTTTATAGGTAGTTGTGATGCATGCATGGGTAAGTAGGTATAATGTGAGAAGGTAGAATATGCTAATATATCGCAATGGGTTATGTTATAAGATTAAGATCGACTACCCTTATTATGTGATGAAATCCCCCGTGACCTTTTTTTTCCGCTAGTGGCGGTAAGCTAGTGTAGTATCTGAGGAGGTATGTAGTTGATTCTAAGGCATGGTAGTAATGTTGTAGAGCGGATGGCCTTGTAGGCCGTAGTTAAGTGAAATAAGAGAATCAGGTTGATTTCTCTATTCGACGGGTTAGTATATTGTACATGAAGTTTCATTGGTGGTACGTGATTAATGCTAGACTATAGGTTTGAACTTTAGATGTGGATTGTAGTGGTAAGAATAGTAGCTTAAGATTAAAGTTGTATGTTTTGTGGGAATGAGTTAGTAGGCTTGATATAATGTGTGAAAGATCCGAGGTTGATAACTCATTGAAAGTTTAAGTGGTAAATTGTGATGTATATGCGTACATGAGGACTAGTGTTAAAATGATGAATTGTGGCTAAGTCATTAGGTGGATAAGAGCGTTAGGTTTATATGAATAAGTTGAACCCCAGTTTGCATGTGGTTAGATAAGGTTTCATGGGTATAAGTTCCTTGCTTACCTAGTCTATGTTGTTGAATTTCTTAGTATGGAGAAGTCTAGAGAACTACTATATGGTGTTCTTTAGAGCAAAATTGAGGGAAATATAGATAGATGATGTGAGCTCTTGGTCTAGTTTTACAAATTTTGTTAAGTTGTGAGTTATGCGATTAGAGGTGTAATGCTAGTATACTAAGTAGTGAAGAATTGATTGTTATGCATTAAGAGAGGTGAACGTGTATACTTATGAGAGAGTGAGTTATAGGGTGATGCCTATGAAACCTTGCAAAAGTTAAGATTAGTATCCCTGAAGGGTAGTGTCTTCATATTATAGCTATCAAGGGGTTTGGCGTTCATGTGTATGGTGATAACCCCATTGTACTAAGTGTTGTGTATGTAGTTTTAATGAGAGGATATGTCCTCAAGTCTAGGATTGTGACTTTGATCTAAAGGGGAGATAATGAATTAAAGAAGTTCCCAAGTTTTCTTGTGGTGGATGATGAGTGGTGAATTTACCACTGTTTGCATCCTAAATTCGTGCACATTACTACAATTTAAAGGGTTGAATGAGACAAATGAGTTACTTGAATTCACTGATTTTCAGATTTTTCAGGCACACAGGTGATGAGATAGAAAGATATGGATTTGAGATGAAAAGGGATCAAAAGGAGACGAAAAGTGCACAATTGAAGACCATGCACAAATCAGGCTCAGTTACTACGATTGCGGTCTGAGGGCTGCGATCGCGGCCAGTTAAGATCACTTTGATAACTCTCACCTATACCGTTCAATTTGGTAGAGAACGGTCATTGTCACTTGCTCAACATATGTTGAGGTCGAATCCACGAGGAGCAAAATTAGATTTCTAGTCCTATGGGTGTTAACACTTACTAAAATGATACTCAAAGTGTAAATAAAGTAAAAAAATGATTTAAATTTAGGGCATTTGAATTTTAACAAGGTTTGATATCTACTCAAGTCAAGATACTAAGACAATACTTGTGATTCAAAAAGTCACTATTAAAAGGATCTTGGGATTATGTCTACCTAAGGGAAAATTATGCATGGGAACGTGATGATTTAGTGTAAATTCTAGTTATTGACGATATAGTAGACTAGGTTGAAAGTCCTTGAGGCTAGTTTGTCAAAAAAAGCCTCAAGGATATCACTCATTAACCTTTTCAAGTACCTAACGAGTGTGTTAATTAAAGTCACCCAACACCTCAATTGGCATCCCTATTTCTAGGAAGATGCCCAAAACATAGCCAACTCTCTAATTATCCTTATTTCTAAGATGGCAAAAAGATAGTAAACTACATTCATTATTCTCCACTATTGATTTTTCCCCCATTGACCTCTTTCAAGGATGCAATGGGTTCCAAAAGTTCACCCATATTCCTCTTTCAAGGATGATGTGAGCTTTTAAGAGTTTGGGGTTTTCACCCATAAACCTATTTTGGCAATTTAAGGTTTTCACACACAAATCCCAACTAATTAAACTAAGTAATAGAGAAACCCATCACCAACAAGCTAGAATCTACAAAGTACATCATAACCCACACATAATTAAACCTTAGTTCAACATAATCCCAAGACAAATGGATTTAGCTAGTCATGAAGTAAAGAGAATGAAGTATACTAAAAGGTTCATTCAAAATATCCATCCTTCAATTTCACCAAATTCAAAGCAAGAAATTCAAATAAAACCCAAGTTAGGGTTTGTAACTTCAATTTCAATTTCTCTACAATATACTACAAAACCAAAATGGAAAAGGGTTTGAGACTTTTAAGGGATTTGGGGTCAGCTGTTGAAAATTACAAAACTGCCTCTGGGCCTATGCCCGTGTTTCCTCGATCACATCATCTTTACCTTAATCGCAGCTACCGCTATTAGATGCATGCAATCACGATGGCTGACCTATTTTGACTGGCCAAGATCGGGGCCCTCAGACCGCGATCACGGTAACTGAGCCTGATTTGTGCAGGGTTTTTAACTGTGCACTTTTCCTCTCTTTTTGATTCTTTTTCAACTCAAATCCATATCTTCCTATCTCATCACCTGTGTGCCTGAAAAAATGTTGAAATTAGTGCATTCAAGTAACACATTTGTCTCATTCAACTCTCTAAATTGTAGTAGTGTGCACGAATTTAGGATGCAAACGAGTGGTAAATTCACCACTCATCAACACCCTCAACTTAAACCTTTGGTTGTCCTTAAGCAACACTACCTCTTACTCAATGAGATAATGTAAACTTTAAGACCATTTTATTTTACCCAATGATCACAATGACCTCAAACTTGGTTGCTACCATAAATGGCTATTTAAACATGGAAAAAGATATGCTCACAACACCCCTCATCATGAAATACAATCTCAAAGATGCAAAGGACTTTAAAGAGCAACAATGCAACAATCACTAACACTCTAAAAGTGACTCCCCCTATTGACCTAAACTTCACTATACTCTTTTTGCCTCATTATTCATAAGATGACAATGTCACCCACCTCAAGTTATTCACATGCCTCCTTACAAAAAGGATATCCCACACACACCGAATTATCTAATATGCAATAACGGGGATTTAAGTGTAAGACTCTCTCTCTCACAAAGACACTTGATGCTAACAAGTACTATGCCATAAGCTTGCCCATATTTTTAATCATCACTACAATGAATACACTTGATTGGAGATCTTAAAGGTATTTTTTGGAACTCATAATGTAGGTTCAAGGAAGGGTAGAATATCATTTATGAACAAAGTGGCTTAACCTTACTTGCACATCTATATCACACTATTTCAACCAACTTGTGACTATGGACCACCTTTTTTGTTTTCACACTTTACACATGCCTAATTTAGGAGCCTTGATTTCCCCAACCTTTTTAGGGAATCATTCTTTAATTTATTTCTTTTGCAATCCATTCCTCATTCTTCTTTTAATCATTCCTTTATTCTTAAAATTTTTCATTTCTTAGCTCAAAGGCATCCACTTACACTACCATGGCTCAAAGTCAACTCTTTTAAACTTACCATCCCCAACTTAGGCATTTAGCCTTGATTTTTATTTTTTATGTTCAAGGAGAGTAGGGTTCAAGAGAGGGACAAATATTTGAATGGTACAAGTCTTGTAATGTGGTTTCCAAAGAAAGGATTGAAGGCTCACATTGGGGAACTACGGGTTCTATTCTATGCATGGGTAGGCTACTTAAGCTTAGAGTGAGTTCCTATTTCACAAAGATGTCCTAGGATCATTTCACCAACCAAGTGTAATTTAAGATTAACCTTGAGAAACCAATGGGGAAAGTTCTAGATAGTAAAAGTCATGCAGGAGATTTAGACACAAATGCTCACCGCACAAGACATGCAAACTCCTCAAAGGGGATTAATTGCCCTTCCTACTAGAGATAAAATGGAGTAATCTACCAATTTCATCACGCCAAAATCTTGGATTCACAAATAGAGGTAAAGTATTTTTACATGGTCGCTCATGTCTATGCCCTCAATTTAAAAAAAAATTGATGGAGGGGGATATCTGCTTCGCATTTGCACCACGCATAATTTTTATTTATGGCATCATACCAAAATGATGTCTCACATTACGACTTTCATACAGGAGAAACATATGGATACTTATACTTCACCATAGGTATAAATGTGATCCCAAATCTAGAATGCTATGGGTTCTCAAACTTTTCCTTCATTTATAGCTCCGATACTATGGGTACTCAAACTTCTCCTATATCCATGGCTCAAAACCTAATCATGAAAATTATCCCTTAAGAACGTCATCTCTTAATCTATCATAGGGGAATGCTCATCGAATATCATCACAAGAAAAATAAAGATGAAGTAAAAATCTATTAAAAAAAATAACTAACCCATGAAAATGTGGGGACCATCAGAGTGCCCAAATATTACAACCAAATTAAACAAAAATAAAAATTATCCATAATAGCATCAAAATATCCATAAATATCAATAATATAGGCCCAAGTTACTAAATATAGAGACAGGCACCCCCAACTAAAAAGCTGATAGTGTCCTCACTGCATAAACAATCAAGCATAAAGAGAGATAAGGGTGCTCTCTGAAACCGCATCAAAAGCTATTACCACCCTGGACTCTACATCATCATCTGCATCCTCATGGCTGGACCACTCCATTGGGGACTTATCATCACTCTCAAATTAGTATGAAGGAAGTTTATCTCGGGCTTTTAGGACCTTTCAAAGGCCCTTTACACCCTTTCGTATCTTGCTAAAAAATTTATCCCTTTTTTTCTTCTTTTTAACCATCTTCTCATGCGAGTCCTGGAGCTCTCTGTGAGTTGTTGATAATGATGAATATTCCCTATAAACCTTAGAAATGGTGGATCCCTAATTTTTCTGGTCCGCCAAGTACCTCTCATAATCAGAGCAGGCCACATATAAATGGTGGGTGGTGGAGGGCTCTCCTAGTCTTAGGGAAATCCCAACACGAGTTCCCCTAATAGCCCTAATATCAATACCAAAGTCCTAAAGCGGCCCGTCTTTGGATGGCCTACAAGACTCTAGCTCCTCACATGTCGACTTACCCAAGTTGATCTTCTTCTTTTTGCTCTTACTACGCTTGTGCACTCCTCTCAAATTTTGAGAGGGTAGATTAGGGCGCTAGGGCATACTGAAGTATCTACTGGGTAATACTTAAATCCTAATCACCTACATAACTCTATAATCAAAGAGGGGAAAGAGAGGTGTGTACCACCGTAGTTCTTAAAGAACTTTAAATCTGATAGCACAAGTCTCCTGACATTCAAAGAAATACCGTTTAAAATGCAAGAAACCATCCTAGCCCGCATATCAGGAACCGTAAGCATGTGGGTACAAGGGGAGACCCATCTGCAAATGATAGTTAGCCAAATACGAACCTTGGCAATGAAGTTATTTATGGATATATTTTTTTTAGTCGCCGCTCATGAGACTTCCCTTTCTGGGCATAACCTGTCTGCCAACCATATTTTTGACTCACACCTATTGGCCTCAAATTCAGCTATGTTTTCATTTGGGAGCCCATATATATCATTGATTTGCTCTACCATAATCATGGTGGATGGGTCTGAGAAGGATACTACACTAAGGTTAGTGTAGAATTCTCGGACCCACTGCCCATTCGCCCTGTAAGGATCTAGAGTGAAGTATCGCCACCCAATGTCCACAATCCTATTATGAAATATTGAAAGCTTTTCCGAAAAAACCCAGTGACCGACATTGTTCTCGGAAGATCACCATAGTATTGAGTTTGGAACTTGGGGGCCATGAAGCAAACTTGGTCTTAATCTTCCATGAGGAAATCTTGAAAAACATGAAAACAACACAACCAAATTAATCATTGACATTTTCATGCACAAACTATGTTATGTTGTCCACTATAGCTCATGGGATGGGTATTGTAACGCTTCGATTTTCTGAATCGGATTACTACACGGTGCTCATGACCTCGAGGGACCACAAGCTAACCCATGACTGATATTTGTACCTGTACACTACATAATATATGAATATAAATGCGGAAACATGAACTGAAAGTCCATAAGGTTCAATACTGAACATAATCTGAATAACAATAATGTCTGAATAAAGTGGTATCACAGTACCAAAAAAAATGAAATACTGAAGTCTGAATCTAGTTTGAAATCTAGTCTGAGAGCCTCAACTGTCTAAATAATCTAATAAGGAGCTGATGGGACATGTCCCCAACTAACTCTGACTAATGAACTAATCAATGAGAAGATAGAGAAATAATCATGTCCTCGAAGGATGAGGACTCACTTCTAACTCTAGCTATTGAAATATGCACTACTACTGCTACTCTGGAACTCGTGCCTCTGAACCTATGGCATAAAATAAAACACCATAGCATAAATGTGTCAATGCATCTAAATTTACTAAGTATACGAGTGAGGTAGGCTAAATGTAAAGGGTTTATATACATGAACAATGCTGACTGATATGAAAGTGAGAATACATACATGCATAAGTAACTATAACTGAAATCGTGGTGATAAGAAATACTGAGTCGACATACTGACAACATAAGTTTACTGATACTGAGATACTAAATAGATGAACGACTATTTCTAATAGTTCAAATTATGAAGAACTGGTCTAATTGACTGTGTCTAATAGTCCTGAAACTAAATACTGATAACGTAAGCTATGATGATTGATCTAACTGATATAATTGTGATGATCGGACTAACCGATGTAACTGATACTAAGTGACTGCATCTGACAGTCTAAATTTTCTAATAATGATTATGAGTGACTAAACTTGAGATCTGGCCTAACTAACGGGTGATCTTTGTAACTAATATTGAGAATACTTAACTGAATCTGACACTGAGATCAAGCCTATCTGATAGGTAACCTCTATAAGTACTGATACTGAATAGCTTTATGTTAGATCAAGACTATTTAGCGGGTGGTCTATGAATCTGTGGAACTATCTGAGTTCCTTACTGAGATTAATGACTGTATTTGACAGTCCTGATTTTTGAGCTCTACTCTAAAGACTGATACTAAAACTATAACTGTGGGAGTTCTCATTAACCGACATGCCCTGAGTTCGAACTAGTAGGGTCCAACTTGTAACCCCAGCTGGAAGGGTGTCAATACTGTGCCATGGGTAAAGACCTCTCTGGTCAAGCCTATCTAATGGGTGACCCTTGTAGGAAGTCAAGCCTAAGGCAGTATAATAGTCAAGCCTCTCTGACGGATGACAAGCCTTTTTCTGATGGGTGACTCCTACATCGTGCGCTGGCTATGCAGTTTTAGAGTTCAGGGATTGCTCTTAACGACTCTACCTCTCTGACGGGAAGCTGCCATCCCTGTACTCACTCGGTGCTAGCTCCTACTCCTAACTGAAAGACTCTGAACAAATTCTTAGAACTTGTACTTAAACTGAACTGAAGTTGTTACTGAGTTTCTTACTTGACTGAGCTGATTGAGTTCACTTGGCTCCGTTATCTAACGAAATACTACCGAATATGTTATCTGACTGAATGATACTATGTTTTGAATTCATTTCTTGAATTCTACTGAGATCTGAGCTGAGTACTAAACTGAAGCTGGAATGATAATGATACTTAGATTACTGTGATTTCTTAAGTTCTATAACTGTCTGAGAGTTCTGAATTCTGTAACTGACTGAGTTCTACTGATCATGGCATGACTGAGATTATCTTGAGACTGACTCAGCTCTAGGCACATAGTTATATTTTTCAGGTACAAGTACCCCTAGGACTCGATGGAAGGAAACTGACACACATGATACTTCTTGATCATAGGAATAACATCCACAATTCATAATACCATAAGTAGGGGATTTCATGCCACACATAGTTCTCAACACCTTATACATGTAAGGGAATACATATAACATGGGTATACTTGCATACCTTAATATCATGGACATTCCATATCACAACAACAACTCATAACAACAATACATATCAATAACATGGGAAACATAAGGAATAGAACATGGACTTGTCATTTAAGAACTATTAAGTCATAAGAACATGGATTCTGTCATTCTTGGTATTTTATCAAACACCTTACATGGACAGCTTTGGGCATAGGTGTACTTATCAATATAACAATCTTAATCTATCCAAAATTCATGGGTTTCAACTAACCTACTCACATGATTCATAAAAAATACATCAAGATACAACCTTGAATCCAAACAACAATCATCAACATGAATATATTCATAACACAACAAGGAAATCATAATTTATAATTTAAAACATGATCTTGAGCCCATGGCTGAAAGGGATCCATGGATGAACACTACGCATACCTTAGTGATTGAATCTTGAAAGAGATATAATGTTTCTTGAAGGCTCTTGAAGAAATCCTTAGGCTTGCTCTTGATTTTTTCTTGACTAGGGTTTAACCCCTTTGGGAGAGAATGTTCTTTTTCTTGAGGAGATGATCTTGAGAG
>NC_061112.1:100481293-100509439 GCF_002878395.1 Capsicum annuum
TAAGCCGTAAGACTTGTGATAATTCATCACAAATGTAGTCACTGGGGCCTAGAATTGATGAATTTCTGCCTAAGGCTGACGACATTTGTGATAAGTCATCACACTTATGATAACTTATCACAAAATTTCATCACTGGGGGTGGATTTCTTCCTAAGGCTGACGACATTTGTGATAAGTCGTCACACTTGTGATAACTTATCATAAAATGTCGTTAGTCAATTTTCTAGGATGACATGCTGGAGTAAAATGGGCATAACTCTTTGCTCCGGTATCAGATTTGGGAAATATTAGTATCGTTGGAAAGCTAATTAAAAGATATTTCATTTGATATATAGTAGGTCCTCTAATTCGATATATACAAGTAGTTATGGTCGATTGAAGTTGACCTAAGTTTTGACGCTCACTAAAACTTGAACGATAGGAAATCTTTCAACTTGTCCTTGAGTTAGGGAACCTCTATGATCTAAATTTATGCTCAAATAGATTCACACACTATACAATTGATTAAAACACTAAATTTATGTAGGATTCGAGGATTTTGGAACATCTACACATATGAATGATGGATTTTCATTCTAGTCTGAAATGTGGGCTATTACAGGTACTAAGTGGTGTTTGGACAAAATTTAAAGTGCAAAATTTTTGACCCAGGCTAGAATTCAGCCTTAGATATAGTGATCACGGGCCATAGAGTTGTGATTGCGGTCCCAATGACCGTAATTGTGGTATCTGAAACCAGTGCAATGTCCAAATTTCATGAGTATAAAACTCTAAATTCTAAGCCAAAACATGCTCAAAAACTAGAATTCAGGACTAAAATCATTGAACAAGCTTACTAGGTACTCGATTATGCCCTTAGAATATGAAAAAAACTAGCTATGACTCATTCGGGCATTTGATCGAGCACTTGGTGTGCACCCTTAATTTTACTCAATTTCACACACAATATGGGTACTCAAGACTTTCCAACGTGTGTGCATACTATATTCTAGCAGTTAACCCCACACAAGTTCATTTCAACACAGACTTAACAATGAAAATCATAGAATTAGGCCTTTCCTAAAACATGCATTCTATGGCCTATTTTCAACAATTAAAGCATGAATTCATGATACTTACCGGAGGAATTATGCAAGATGAATGCAAGGATTCTTTTGGAATGCTCAAAATTTAGCCTGGAATCAGTATAATTTAAGAGAAAAGTTAAGAAGGAAGTGTGAGGGAAATGGGGGATTCAGATGGTCATATAATTGATTTGACCGTAATCACAATCAAGGGTCCATGATTGAGAACATGCGAGTGACCGCGATCATGACACTGATCCCGCGATCACTGTAACTAAGGACATTTTTGCACCCCTATTTTCCCTGTTCAGCTTGTTGCTCAATTTTGGTACATTTCCCCTGTTCAGTCCAACATGAAAAAATTTCACACTCCATTTCTCAAACACATTCAACAAACTCCATAGTGCCATAAATGCTTAGACTAACCAAATGAAAAAAATTAAA
Organism: Capsicum annuum; assembly: GCF_002878395.1. Taxonomy (NCBI): domain Eukaryota; kingdom Viridiplantae; phylum Streptophyta; class Magnoliopsida; order Solanales; family Solanaceae; genus Capsicum; species Capsicum annuum. The sequence continues at coordinate 100,482,803 of NC_061112.1, forward strand.
ATCTACCCTACGAAATTAAAAAACAAAGGATACGAGATACTTTTGTGGCATTTATGGGTTGCTTCCCACATAACTCCTTAGTTATCATTGTGGCACAATGTCTTCCATATTTCTCAAGTTGTATCCTTAATGGACCCATCCTACACTTAGTCATCTTCAACATTAACAATCGACACCACTTGAAGTTCTACAGGTTGTTTCTTAGTTGTGCATACTGATAACGCTCAACTTACACGTCAATTTAAGTGAAAGGCAGTTGTCATCAATATATTTACCCAATTTTGAGTCGGGGTCAAATCCACAAGGAATAATGTGAGTGATGATCAAATTAGGTCAAAATAATGGATAGTTGCTAAAATTCAAACCTAGAGTACAAGAATATAAAATGGGGGGTTTGAAAGGTGTCACAACTAATATTTCTTTATGGGATTTTCTAGTATTAATTCGGGGTTACGAATAAGTAGAGTTTAATCAGCTAGGAGTGGATCTTGGGACTATGCCTTTCTAGGGTCAACTTATGCATGTGAGTGTGATAAATTAATGCAAATTCTAAATGCTAGTGATGTGGTAGGCTAGGTTAGAAGTCATTGAAGCTAGTTTGTCAACAAAATCTCAAGGGTGTCACTCATTGACCCTTTCGAGTATCTAATGAGTGTGTCAATTAAAATCAGCTAATACTTCAATTAGGCACCCGTATTTCTATGATGGTGCCCTAAGTATAATCACCCTCATAATTACCCTTATATCTAAGATAGTGAAAATTAGCAAACTAAACCCTATAATTGTCTATTATTGTCTTAGTTCCCATATCCCTCTTTCAAGGATGGTGTGGGTTCAAAATATTCACCCAAACCCCTCTCTCAAGGATGGTTTAGGCTTTCATGAGCTTGGGATTTTCATCCACAAACTCATTTTTGGGTATTTGAGATTTTTACCCACAAATCCCAACCACTTTAATCAAACAATAATAAAACCCAACATCAACAACTGTAAATTCACAAGTAGATTGCATCACACACATGATGACACTCTAATCTAGCATAATCCAAAGTGGAAGAACTAGCTACACATAAAAATAGTAAGAAAGATATACCCAACAACCTTCACTGATTAGATTTATGAAAGACTAAGTGAATATTTCTTCACACTTTGAACATCCACAAATCATCAATGAAAGTTAGCTAATCCTCCCCTTGGAAGATACTCCAATGATTTCCTTACCCAAAATTAATATAATATTTTGTCCTCTAAGAATGGAAACCAAGATCTAGACAAAGTTTCAATAATTGGGAGTAATGGAATAATTCCCGAAAGGATAGGGTTTAAGTCTCTAAAGTTTAAATTTGGGAAAAACTGTGTGCATTTACATCTTTTCCCTTTGTTGCTATTTTTCGCTAAGCTGCGTGATCTTGGGCATATTTATGTGTCCAAACACCGCAATTTACCCATATTTGGACTTGTTTCTAAAATAAAAATTATGTTAAACATGTTGAATTGCATCTTAAATTATGTTTCATAGATAACCGATGTGATTAGAAAAACAGGGTTGGTTTCCAATGGATTTGGAAGAAAATGGGATGTATATCATGATGAGGCAAAGGACCATGCAAATAGAAGGTAAAAAAATATGGAGATGAATAAGAGGAAAGAATAAAGAAAGGTGTTGAGGATTGATGAGATTAAGTAAAGAAAATGGAGAAGAATACCAGTAACACGACACGATCTTAACATGTCGCGTCAACTGGTGACATTATGTACCGTATAAAAAACTGGAAGAACAATTTCCAGTGCATCGACACGATTTCAATGTGTCGCATTGATGCGTGATTTTTCTGAGTTAGCAGAAATTCCATGTGGAACTTTCAGTGCATTGATGAGATATCAATGCATCGCGTCGATGCCTCAGTTGCTTACACTTAGCTGAATATTAAGGAGCAACTTCCAGTGACACAATGCGATGTCAGCGCGTCACATCGTGTGGTGATAAAATGGACTTAACCTAATTTTGGAAGCAGAATTCTAGTGGAACAATACGATAAGGATGCGACACGTTGGGTGATACAACACGATTTGTGATGCATCGCGTCAAGAGTACAGATCTGGTGAAATTTTTCCTAGTATAAAAGGAACACGTCAGCACAATTACAAGGGCTTTTGGCAAGCATAGCAGCGGTGAAAAAGCACCAAATTCTTTTTTTAGTGTTCTTAATATTTATTTTGAACTTCTTTACTTCAAGAATTATTTTGGGTATGATTAATTACTTATTTTGGATGTTGATTCAAACATGAGTGGCTAAAAACCCTTATTCTGGGGTTCAGGCCAAGAACATGATTACTCTTTTATATTGTCATTCATAGTTTCTTTTTGGATTATCATCTGGGTTGTTCTTAATTTCTTACACTTACTATTTTGATGAGTGACCACCATTAGAATAAATCTATATTTCTATGTGCATCCGGGAGGAGAATCGTAGGATAGAATAAAGAAATACAGGGGCAAAGTTCTTATCCTTTTATAAAATAAGGAATTTGAATTAGCATCTAGGATAGGGATATACCTAGAAGCCTTGCTTGGTTCAATTGCAAGAAGATTAATTTATGAATTTAGAAGAATTGTTGTATCTCTGCGGGAGTTGTAGCTACAATATTCAATAGATAGAAGATTTGAGGTCGGGAGACCAAGATTGTGGCATAGACCTTGTGAATCAACAACCCGATAACCATTTAGACTATGATAAGAATAGAGAATTATATGATTATTCAAAATGCCTCAATCCTAGAATCATTATCATTATTGATTACAACCGTTGCTTGCTTTACTCTAGTCACCACTAGTTATTTCTTGTTCAATAATTTACATTTTTATACATAAATTCATAATCATCAAGATACTCTCATGCACTTAATACCAATTTGTCTCAAACTAAAAGTTGACTAAATTTCTAGTTTATTAGTCCTTGTGGGAATGATATCTAACTGTCTAAGTCTTTATACTACTTGTACGATCACGTACACTTGCGTGTGCGTAAGGATGAAATAAGTTTTTGGCGTCGTTGCCAGGGACTAGTAAAATTAGTGAATTTCTTAATTTTTTATTTTTTTGATAATAAGTTTAAGTGTTAACAACTTGATCTTAGCGGCTGAATTTTTGCAGGTTTGGCTAAATACTGGACTGCCTAGAGATAAAGAGTTGGTAGAGCCTTGTGTAGAACCAGAATTGACTTTTATCAGAGGCTAAGAGATCAACATTTCATTCAGATGGCTGAAATACGAGATCCTAATGTTGTTGATCCGAATATTAGAAATGTTCTAGCTCCGATTATTCCAGTCATTTTTTTTCAACCAGCCGCAAAAACTGTTCATGAGGTGGAAATCCCACTTACGAACCATTTGACTAACAACATTCAAAAGCCTAATCCAGGAGGTTGGTGGGAATTAAAATAAAATATGGTCCAATTATTGAATTCTGCAGGGCAATTTCACGGACTTTCACTCGAGGATCCACAGTAGCACATACAGACCTTCTTGGAAATAAGTGATACATACATTTTTGAAGATGTGAATATTGATTATGTCAGATTTATAGTCTTCTTTTTTTCTAAATGGGGAACCAAAGAGGTGGTTACATGCTGAACCACCACACTCCATCACTTCTTGGAAAGATTGTGCTTGAAAGTTCCTTCTTTATTTCTTTCCATCCCAGAAGACTGCATGATTGAGGAGTAAGATCTTGAGTTTCAAAAAAAATATGAAGAAAATCTCTACCAAGCTTGGGAGAGATTTAAAGGCATGCTCAGAAATTGTCCTCATCACCATCAATTCAATAATGTATTGGTGCACACATTTATAGAAGGCCTTGAGTCAAATACGAAGATTCTCTTGGATTCAACAGCAGGAGGCCAAGCTTTGGAGAAAACTTATGAAGAATTGTATACACTGTTGAATCGAATCTCATAAGGGAATCTTGACTGCCATGCAGACTTATGGAGTGTTCCCAAGAAGGTTGCAGGGGTATTGGTGGTAGATCAGTTCACTGCATTACAGGTACAAATTGTAGCAATGCAAAACCATATGACTACCCAACTGAACAACCTAAAGTTGGGTGTGACACAACCAGAAGCCGCAGCAGATGCAGCTTAACAGGTATATTCATGGTGTAAAGTTTGCAAAAGTGGTGAGCACATAAAAGATGCATGTTCTATTAATCCAGATTCAGTCAACTACGTGGGGAATGCAAATCATCAGGGTCAACAGAATTTTGGAAACACGTATAATCCCAATTAGAGGAACCACCCTAATTTCTCATGGGGTGGAAATCAGGCACAGAATGCAAATCAGTACAAAGGATCAGTGCAACCAAATCCATAGTCGGTTTAGAATAATTAGGTGACCGCTCAAACTAGCAATATAGAGGAATTGATTAAGCAGTTTATGGCTTACAGGAAATCTAGAGTTGTAGTTAGGTCAAATTGTAGGAACACAGGATATAAGGCCATAAAGAGCATTACCTAGCAATACAGAGGCCAATCTGAAGTAGGTAAATACTGTTACAACAAGGAGTGGGCTGTAAACTAAGGAGACGGTTCAGGAGTAGGATAATCCCATAGTCCACTGATGATATTTTAAAAGACAATATAGAGAAGGAAGTCAAGGAAAAAGAGGCAAGAGATAAATTCAAGCGGAAAACAAGACTATCCCCTTCCCCTTTCCTCAAAGAGAAAGAAAGCATCAAGAGAAAGAAAGTTATAAGAAGTTCCTAGATCTTATGAAGCAGGTTCAAGTATACCTTCCTCTTCTTGACATTCTGCAGAGTATGCCAAAATATGCGAAATACTCTAAGGATATGTTGCCAATAAGAACTGGTTGACCGAATATACTACAGTTGCACTTACTCAAGAGTGCACGTCCAAAATTTAAAATAAATTGCCCATGAAGTTAAAGGATCCAGGTAGTTTCACCTTGTAGATTATCATTAGACAGACTATTTGTACACGTGAATTGTGTGACTTGGGTGCTAGCATAAATCTCATGCCCAGATCATTGTACCAAAAGATGGGTCTTGGGAGTCCCAAACCCATGACTATTGAGTTTCATTAGCAGATAGGTCCATTGCTAGGCCAGATGGTATTATTGAAGATGTGTTGGTGCAAGTGGGATCTTTAATCTTCTCAGTGGATTTTGTAATTCTTAACTTTGAGGCTGATCTTGTTGTTCAATTTATTTTAGGATGACCTTCTTAGCAATATGACAGTCACTCATTGATGTAGCATCTGAAAAAATAGCAATACAAGCACATGATAAAGTAGAAGTATTTGATATGTACAAAGCATTAAAATTGCCAGCCATATATAAGGAGTTGTCTTCTATATCGATTATTGATCTTGCTTCTGATTGGTAGTTTCTATTTTCTGATGATCCATTAGAGCAAGCTTTGATGGTTCATGATCTATATGGAGATGTGGAATCATTGGAATTGGTTCAGGTTATGAATTTGGTAGTGATTAAGATGAAGAAAGTGCAGTTCGAGCCTTTGAATAGGCCAATTGGTCCACCACCCAAGGCTTCAGTCAAAGAAGCTCCTAACTTGGAGCTTAAGGTTCTTCCTCCTTATTTATAATATGTTTTTCTTAGTGATCAAGATACCTTGCCTGATATTTTGTCTGCCGGATTATCAGATATATAGGTAAAAGAAGATGTAGTAGGGCTAAAGAGGAGAAAGAAGGCGATTAGCTGGCAAATGTCTGATATTACAGGAATCAATCCAATATTTTTCATGCACAACATCTACATGGAAGAGGGTTATAGACCTAGAGTACAGTAATAATGAAAGTTGAATCCTGTGATGAAGTAGGTGGTTAGAAAAGAAGTGATCAAGTGGTTAGATAGTGGTATTGTCAACCCAATTTTCGATAGCAAATGGGTGAGTCCTGTGCACTGTGTACCAAAGAAGGAAGGAATAACTATAGTGACCAATGATGATAACGAGTTGATTCCTACACGTACGGCGATCTATTGGAGGATCTGTATTGATTATCGAATATTCAATGAAGCGACTTATAAAGATCACTATTCAATTCCCTTCATTGACCAAATCTTAGATAGATTGGTGGGGCATGAGTATTATTGTTTTTTGGATGGGTACTCCGGCTACAATCATATAATCATAGCACTAGAAGACCTGGAGAAGACCACTTTCACGTGTCCATATGGTACATATGCATTCAGACGTATGCCCTTCGGCTTATGCAATGCACTTGCTATAGTTTAGAGATGTATGATAGCAATATTCTCAGACATGGTGGAAGAATTTGTGGAGGTATTTATGGATGATTTCTCTATGTACGGTAATTCTTTTGAAAAGTTCCTGTAGAATCTTGACAGAGTCCTAGCGCGATGCGAAGAGATAAACTTGGTGCTGAATTAGGAAAAGTGTCACTTTATGGTTAAGAAAGGAATTTTTCTAGGCCATAAAGTGTCATGCAAAGGACTCAAAGTGGACAAGGTGAAGGTTGACATGATTGAAAAGTTATCTCATCCAGTCACAGTTAAAGGAGTGCGGAGCTTTCTGAGACATGCAGGGTTCTATAGATGATTCATTCAAGATTTCTCAAAGATTGCAAGCCCTATGTGCAAATTGTTAGAGAAAGAAGCCAAGTTCGAGTTTGGTGAAGATTTCCATGAAGCTTTTGAAAAGCTTAATAAGAAGTTGACTAAAGCACCTATTCTAATCGCGCTAAATTAGAAGTTACCTTTTGAGCTGATGTGTGATGCTAGCAGCATTGTTGTGGGAGTGGTTTTGGGTCAGAGAAGAGATAAGGTATTTTCTCCATCTACTATGCTATAAAATTTTTGAATGATGCTTAAGTTAACTACATAGTTATTGAGAAAGAGATGTTGACAGTGGTGTATGCATTCGACAAGTTTAGATCTTACTTAGTTGGTACTAAGGTTATTGCTCATACTGACCAAGCTGCCATTAAGTATCTTGTGAACAAAAAGGATGTGAAGCCACGACTGATTAGGTTGATTCTGTTACTATAAAAACGATCTTGAGATGCGAGATAGGAAACAGGCTGAAAATCAAGTTGCTGACCACTTGTCACGGCTGGAGAATCAAGTCCATATAGTTGATGACTCCCTAAGTATTAAGGAAGAGTTTCCTGATGAGAAACTGTTGTCTATTTACGCAGGTGAGTTCCCATAGATACGGATATTGTGAACTTGATAGCTTATGAGGTGTACCATCCTGAGGCCACCACACAGTATAGGAAAAAATTACTCCATGATTCTCGTGCTCACATTTAGGATGAACCATACCTTTTCAAGTAGGGTCCAGATAAATTCATTCGTAGGTGTATCCCAGAGGCTGAATTTTCAAAGGTGCTATAAGATTGCCACTTATCTCCATATGGTGGACATTATGGGGGTGAGAGAACTGCGAGAAAAGTGTTGCAATCAGGTTTTTTCTGGCCTACTTTGTTTAAAGATGCAGTTGCTTTTGTAAATAATTGTGATCAATGTCAAAGGTTGGGTACCATAACTAGGCGTCATGAGATGACCCTCAATAATATTTTAGAAGTCAAACTCTTTGATGTTTGGGGGATCGATTTCATGAGCCCATTCCCACCTTTAAAAGTTAATCTTTACATTCTTGTAACAGTTGACTATGTCTCTAAATGGGTGGAAGCTATGGCGAGTCCAACCAATGATGCAAGAGTGGTGTTGAAATTTGTGAAGAAGAACATATTTTCCAGATTTGGTACACCAAGAGCAATAATTAGTGACAGAGGTATGCACTTCATTAACACTTGGTTCAAAAATCTTCTTGCTAAATATGGTGTTAGGCATAAGGTTACCACTGCATATCATCCCCAAACTAGTGGACAGGTTGAGGTGTCCAATCGAGAGATTAAGCAAATACTTCAAAAGACGGTAAATGGGTTGAGGAAAGATTGGGCGTAGAAGATAGATGATGCACTTTGGGCTTATCGAACAACTTACAAGACGCCCATTGGGACATCTCCATATCATTTGGTGTATGGTAAAACGTGTCATCTTCCTGTGGAGTTAGAACACTAAGATATTAGGCTGTAAGGAATCTAAATTTTGAGATGAAGACCACGGGGGAGAAAAGGTTATTGAAACTAAATGAGCTTGATGAGTTTTGGCTCCATGCCTACAAAAATGCCAAGCTATACAAGGAAAAGACCAAAAAATGGCATGACAAGCAAATTCAAGACATAGTATTTGAACCTGGACAACTTGTGTTATTGTTTAACTCATGACTTAAGTTATTTCTGAGAAAATTAAGGTTGAAATGGTCTAGACCTTTTGAGGTGGTGTGTATGACACCTCATGGAGTTGTGGAGTTGTGGAATAGAGAGAAGATGGAGAAGTGCCTTGTGAATGGACAACGTCTAAAGCACTATTGGGCAAATCATACGGATAAGCACAAGGAATCTATCATTTTTGCTGATGAGTGATGATGAGCTGAGTTGTGCCACAATGTAAAATAAGGCACTATGTGGGAGGCAACCCACAAATGTAATGTAATATGTAGTTTAAATTTTTAGTAGATGAAGAACAAAAAGAAAAATACAAAAAAATGAGTTGTGCCATGTTAAAAAATAAGGCGCTTGGTGGGAGGCAACCCACTTTTTCTGACGTAATTTTATTGTTTTTGATTGATGTGCCAGAATGACAAATAAGGGGGAGATAAATAAGATGTTGAACATGAGCCATTGAGTAAGTAAATCATTGTTAAGTGGCGAAAAAGTAAGGGGTAAGAAAAAATACTAAAAAAATCTGAGAAATTTGCCCTTAGAAAAACTTTTGGATGCACATTCCAGAGAAGCAACGCGATTCCAACGCGTTACATTGATTGACATAAATTCCACACTTAGAAAAAATTTTCAAGGCCATTTCTAGAGAATCAAGGTGATCAGTGGAACGTCGCGTCGTTCTTTTTTTTTGGGTCACATCTATAAATACCACACTTAACCATTTTCACTCCCCTCACCTAACCCTAGCTGCGCACCGTCCCTTTTCCCCCAAAAATCCTAAATCAATCCTTAGTCAATCCTTATCCAAAATTTCACAAGGTTTCAACTTCAACCTCTTTTTTAAACCAATATAAGGTAAGTTCTCATGATACTTTAAGTTTAAATTTTGAGAATCAAATGTGCTTAAATATTGCTATGAGTTGTGTGATTTGAAACTTAGTTGATTTGAAATTTCAATCCCAAGGGATTTTGTTTCCTTAAATTGAATTTACTCTGAATAGTAGTTGTTAAAATAGTGTGTAAATGTTAGGAGGTGATGGTGATATGTTGTTGTTGTTGATTTAACGCATTGTTCATGTGGGAAGCATGGGTATTCTGAAATGTAAATAATGACTTAATTGATGTGGTAACTACTAGGGTCGAGATGTAACTTGATTTTTTAATGATGTGTTTTGATGAACTATGTCTTCACTGTCAATAACTTGACATTTATTGATTCACTACATGATAGAAATTAAGTGTGGGGTTACGCTGAAGTAGTATGGAGCATTTGAATAGGTGATGTATGTTGGTGACTAAACATGGGATCTTATGAGTTGACTTTAATTGATATGATGTCCTGCACTTTGAGTTAAGGTAGTTTTTATGTAGATAAACTGTAACTGGTCATAATGAGGTAATTTTCTTTGTCATTTCCTCGAGATTAATCGATGTTGAATGAGTAATATTGGATAACTAACCATGGACATGTGAAAAAAAAGGGGGAGTATGAGTACCCAAGTACATGTAATTTTTGTAGCAACTTGTGCTAGCAATTAAGTGTGGGGTGAAATTCACACTTAGTGGTAGCTCGTGTCAAAGGTGCTTGTTTTATATTCTTGTGGGTTTTTGTGCTGAATAGGTAACATGTCTAGCAAGCAAAAAATCATAGCAAGGGCATCGGGGTCTGTACACAGGAGGAGAAGACAAGCTGATAGAGTACCAGCAGCTCCACAAGTTCCCAGGAGGCATCACAGGTTCGGAACAAAAGTTGTTGCTGAAGTGGGTAGAAAGTGGTACTCATAGAAGAAGGAATCCAAATACTCATCTGACTAGTTCATCAATCGGAGGACTTTGATGAAGGAGTATCCTTCAATGGTAAAGAAGATTGAGGCTCAACATATGGGGTTTCTTTTCGAGCAGCCAGAGAATTATAATTTGAGTTTGGTTAGGAAATTTTATGCAAACTGGAACCCAGAGGATTCGGAAGTTAAAGTGCATGGTCGGATAATCACTTTCACAGTGGACACGGTTAATGAGATGTTAGGTGTACCTGCACCCTATCCAGATTCTTAGGTTTTGAAGAAGATAATAGTCATACCCCCTTATCAGCAAATACGTCACCTCCTTTGTGGTACTCGATCGACAACCAGGTGGATTCACCATAAGGAGGTAGGTATGCATGTTCACTTTCTTTCAATCATCTAAACAAGGAGGCCCATTTATGGGCCAGAATAATTTACGCCTGCTTGATTCATGGGACACACATGACGGAAGTGACCCACAACAAAATTTGTCTGATTTTTTCCTTCATATGTGAGGATATGGATTTAAATGTGGGTGTAATTATCTTCTCGTCAATAAGGAAGGCCAGGTTTATAGGGTGCGTAGATATGGGTTTAGCAGATTGCTGACTAGATATTTGAGAAAACAGAGGGTGCCGAACGAAGATGCAGATTATTTACAGCCTGTCAGTGACAGTCCACTAGACATTTCTCACACAAAAAGGCTAGCTCCTCATGAAATAAATTTGACTATACTCAAGCGTCACGCTCGGAATGATGAGATTATGGCCCAAATATATAGGTTTACCAAGTTGCTGCTGAGGGCATCTGGGCGAGCAGTCACCCAACAGAAAATCCGCGATATAGAGTTAGATTATCCGTTAGGGCGTTATACCAAGACTATGTTGTGGATAGGTAATGAGTTCGATGAGCTAGTGGATGATGATATCTCGATAGATGAGAAGAGGCGTATGACACAATTTAATGATTAGTCTGATGAAGAAGAACAATCTGATGATGATGATGACTCCAGTGATGATGTTGGTGATGGAAATGATACTGAAGCTGATGATGTGCTTTCCATGGTAACATTTGACTGAGCAGGGAGTATTACACCACCATGCCCTTTTTGCTAGGACTGGGACAGTGCTCGGCTTAAGTGTGGGGTGGTAGATCAACATCTTCTTCTTCATCTCTTCTATTTGACTATGTTGTCTTTCTTGGTTGGATGAACAAATAATTTTTATTCATTTTGTGTTTTTGGATGTTTTGATAAATTTGTAAGTTGACAAGTATTGCCATTTTTGGCAAGAATTATTTTTGTTGGTTTATGTTAATGGTAGTATTTTATTTTTACCCCTTGTGGTATAATTTCAGATTACAGTAATTAGGTGTACCCTTTCTGGCAAATTTCATTATGCAATCGTCTTAGTTCTTTCCCCTATGATGGATGGATGATGACCGTCTTAAGGGGAGTGTGTCTTTAGAAGCTAAGAAAGTAGTAAGACCCCAATTGCAACCTTGGAGGAATGTACGTGTTGGAAATTATTTGTTTGTTTTTCAGGTGAAATCTCAATAGGTGTAGTTGATTTGATTGGCTTAATATTGAATTTGATAAAGTGAAAAAATTGGAGACCTTAAGGATCCGACTTGATTCTTAGCATGCATCGAGTGTGTGAGTAATTGTTCATATTTTGCATGTATGGGAATGACTAGAACTTGCCCGGTGTGTTTACAAAGCTAAATAAAGGGTGTAGGGAATAGGAAGTGATTTAGGGATTTCTTTGTTAACCCGATTTTAAAGACTTTATTTGCCTACCCTTATGCATATTCATAGTTAGCCTCGTTGAGCCTATAGCCTAATTTCTTTGGTAGCCTCATATGAAGCCTAGTCATTTTCTTTTGTAAGACCTTAATTTGATCCATATTTCTAAGCACTTTGATGCAAATAATGGAATAAGGGGGAATTTGAAATACAAAATAGGGAAAAAGGTAAAAGTGAAGCTATAAGAGAAGTAATTTGCGTATTTGTGTGTGGTGGTTAGGAGTTAGAAAATAATGTGTGATGAAAAGTTAAGTTCTCATTACCCGGTTATTGAGTTACAATGAATCTGTTTTGGCCCTGGTCCGTTAAGGAAAATGTGCACCTCAAATAATATAAATTGCTTAGGTTGAGGGTGGCTACTATAGGGGTGCGTAACAAAATTTGGGATTTAAAAAAAAGATGAAATGTAAAAGAAAATACTCTTACCAAAGTGATATCAATGTGCTTAGAAAGATCTGGGTGGAACAATGGATGTGTAAAGATAAAAAAGTGGAAAGTTTGGTTGAAAAGAATGTGATTTTGAATGAAGGTAGTTATGTATTAAAGTGCTTAGGGAGATTAGTTACTATTTCCAAAATAGTTCTTACTCATCCTTTAGCCTGAATTACACCCATGAAAATGCCTAATTGATCCTACATTTCAACACCCGACTATTAGTGAAGTAATACACTAAGGGCAAGCCTATGGTTCATCTCTGTATATGTGTGAATTCTTTGTTGAGAGCGAGTGTTTGAAATTTAATATTCCTATTCTGATTAAGATTGTTAAAGTGTGAGTGATATGGGAAAACTTTTTTGCTGTGAGGGTGCATGCGGATGAAAGTCTGGATTACTTATTGAATTCTTGATTTTGTGATTATGTTAAATTTACCAACAAATTGAATACAATGTTGGAACAATGAATTATGAAATAAAAGTTTATGTGTCCAACACCAGCATGATTCTTAGGTTGTGATTAGAAGGTTTGAGTATTGTGACGCTTGAAGTTTGTTTGAGGACGAACAAGGTTTTAAGTGTGGGGTGGTGATCTTGGAAATATTTATATGTCCAAACACCGCTATTTATCCATATTTGGACTTGTTTTAAAAATAAAAAGTATGTTAAACATGTTGAATTACTTGTTAAATTATGTTTCGTAGCTAACCGATGTGATTAGAAAAACAGGGTTGATTTCCCATGGATTTGGAAGAAAATGGGATGCATATCATGATGAGGCAAAGTACCATACAAATCGAAGGAAAAAACATATGGAGATGCAAGAGAGGAAAGAAAAAAGAAAGGTGCTGAGGATTGATGAGATAAAGGAAAGAAAATAGAGAATAATACTAGTGACATGATGTGATGTCAACACGTCACGTCAACTGGTAACATTATGTGCCTTAGAAAAAAATGGAAGAACAATTTCTAGTGCATTGACGCGATGTCAACGCGTCATGTCGATGTGTGATTTTTCTGAGTTAGCAAAATTTCCATGTGCAATTTTGAGTGCATCGATGCGATATCAACGCATCGCATCGATGCCTCAGTTTTTGAAACTTAGCTGAATATTGAGGAGAAACTTTTAGTGACACGATGCGATGTCAGTGCGTCGCGTCGTGTGGTGACAAAATGGACTTAGCCTAATTTTGGATACGGAATTCTAGTGGAACAACGCGAAAAGACGTGACGCATTGGGTGATACAACGCGATTTATGATGCATCGCGTCAAGAGTATAGATCTGGTGAAATATTCCCTAATATAAAAGGAACACATGAGCACAATTACAAGGGCTTTTGGCAAGCATAGCAGCGGGGAAAAAGCACCAATTCTTTCTTTTAGAGTTCTTAATATTTCTTTTGAACTTCTTTACTTCAAGAATTATTTTGGGTATGATTAATTACTTATTTTGGATGCTGAATTCAAACATGAGTGGCTAAACACCCTTATTCTGGGATTGAGGCCAAGAACATGATTACTCTTTTATATTCTCATTCATTGTTTCTTTTTGGATTATCATCTGGGTTGTTCTTAATTTCTTACACTTACTATTTTGATGAGTGCCCACCATTAGAATAAATATATATATTTCTATGTGCATTCGGGAGGAGAATAGTAGGATAGAACAAAGAAATTAGAGAGCAAGAAGATAACTTTATGAATTTAGAAGAATTGTTGTATCTCTGCGGGAGTTGTAGCTATAATATTCAATAGATAGAAGATTTGAGGTCGGGAGACCAAGATCGTGGGATAAACCTTACAAATCAACAACCCGATAACCAATTAGACTGTGATAAGAATAGAGAATTGTATGATTGTTCAAAATTCCTTAATCCTAGAATCATTAACATTATTGATTACAACCGTTTCTTGCTTTGCTCTAGTCACCACTAGTTATTTCTTGTTCAATAATTTATATTTTTATTCATAAATTCACTTAAGTTGACTCTTAAGCACTTAATACCAATTTGTCTCAAAATAAAAGTTGACTAAATTTCTACTTTATTAGTCCTCATGGGAACGATATCCGACAGTCTAAGTCTTTATACTACTTGTATGATCACGTACACTTGCATGTGTGTAGGAACACAACACCGCAATCACGGGAGCTTTTCTGTGATAACAGCCACCGCAACCGCGCATAGAGTCACGCGATCACGGTTGCTGATCTTCTTGACTAGCCGCAATCGTGACCCTCAAACCGTAATCATGGTAACTGAGGGCTATTTCTGCTCCAGGTCTTCCGGCTACACTTTTTTCCTTCTTTTAATCTTTTCCAGCTCGTATCTATATATTTTCACCTCATTACCTTTTTACTTGCAAAATATGGATATTAATGCATCTAATCACAAATATTGTCTCAATTATTCACTAAAAACATGGTAATGTGCATGTGATGAGTTCATATGAGTGGTAAATTCACCACTCATCATATACTCAGGAGAGCGCTTCACCATTATGAACTCTAAACCTCATTTCCCCAAGCTCCAAATTGACAATAGCTCTTCCAGTGGCAAGGAAAGTTCGACCAAGGATAATAGGTACCTATGGTCCATCTCATAATCTAGCACCACAAAATCCGCTATAAGGATGAATTTATCTACCTTTACCAACATGTTGAACAAAACACCAATTGATTTCTTAATAGATCGGTCCACTATCACAAACCTCATCGACGTTGATGTAGGGGTACTCAAGCTAAGTCTCATATATATTGCAAATAGCATGAGGTTTATACTTGCACCAAGATCACATAGAGCTTTTTCAAACTTGTGTGTCCCGATTATGCATCGAATTGTGAAGGCCACGGGGTCTTTCTTATTTTTTGCCATTTCGCTACTTATGATAGCGATACACCCATAGGTGACTTCAATGGTGTCACCTTTAACAAGTTTCTTCTTTGACATCAATTTCTTCATAAGATTAGCATACCCCAGAATCTCTTGGATAACCTTAAGTAATGGGATATTGATAGAGAGGTTGCTAAGCTTAGCTATGAATTTCTTGATCTTGTCGTTCTCCTCTTTCTTCTTAAGCCTTTTTAGAAATGAAGGAGGGGTTTGAATGGTGGGTAATACATCACTTTGTGGCTTATTATTCTCTGCCAATTTTTCATCAATTTCCACTGGTTCTTTGTCATCCCCTTTATCTTTAGATTTTAGGGTTTCTTCTCTTGGCTCAACCACAACCTTTTTCTTTACATTCATGTGCTCAATTTTAGGTTATTTTGTACCCATACTTTCTCCCTCAACTTCTCCTAAATGATCACCAAGGGGATTACCACTTCTAGTGACTATAGCCAACACTTAGCTTTATTTTTAGGATTCACAATAGTGTTACTAGGAAGGCCCCCCTTTGGTCAAGCATTTAATTGAGTAAAGATTTGCCTGATTTACGTTTCTAATTGTTTGATATAAGTGGAGTGGGATACAACCGTTTGGTTGAGTTGTGAAAAATCACCTTTTAATTCATGAACCATTTTATCTTTTCCCTCCACTTTCATCAAAATTCTTGCCAATACATCTTTGGTTTTGTATTTATTGGGGTTAATGGGATTACCTTCTTCTGTTTTTGCCTGGTCATAAGGTGTAATATAACAATCATAGTCACGGTCTCTATCCCTCCAATTATGGTCATGATCATGATCCGTCCAACCTTAATTCCCACCTTTCCTGGGATAGGCGGGTTGGGAACCCCCTGAATAATTTACCAAATACCAAATCTCCTCATCAAGTTTCTTTTCCTCTTTATCATCATAGCCTTAGATGCCACGGCATTCACCACTTTTGTGGGTGCACCTATCACATGCTTAGTTAAAAGCTCTAATTGCGTTATTATTTTTGTTGTTTTTTTTCCTTCTCTTTCTCTCTCTTCTTTTGCTCTTTATCAACAAAGAAGGTAGAAGGAGATCCTTTTTGTACCTCAGCATCTCAGGTATGCCTTGCCCTATTTTGCTTGGTAATTCCTCAAGCAAATTTGTAGCCGCTTGATAATTCAAATTCACAAGAGAGTCCCTCGCTCATTGTCTACCACAGTCTTGTTGAGAGGATCAAGAGCTCGATAGAAGAGTTGGAGAATCATCTTCTCTAGGACCACGTGGTTGGGACATTGCATGAGTTTTTTGTTAAATCTTTCCCAAACTTTGTACAAAGGTTCTCCATTTAATTGCCTAAAGTTGATGATCTCACTGCATAATTAGAGAATATTAGAGGGTGGGAAATACTGATCAAGAAAGACCACGGTAAGTTAATCCCATGAAGTAATTGATCCAGTCGGAATAGAGCAAAGCCATAATACCGCCTCCCCCGTTTGAGAGAACGGGAAGAAACACAATTGGATGGACTCTTAGGTTATGTTTGCAATATCAAAGGGTGTACACACTTCTACAAAGTTCTTCAAATGCAAGTTGGGGTATTCATAGGCTTGTCCCCAAAAAATTCCCTTCATTTGTAGCATAAGCAACATGCCGCTTGTGACATGAAATACACCATTCCCATAAGTAAGAGGGATAAAGATGGCACTTGAAAGGCCAACGTTGTTGAGTTCCTCTTCGTCATTAAGAGGGCCATCAAATGACCCCGAAATACTTGCATTGTCACTTATAGTATCGTGAACACTATAGGAATTACCTAAAAAGGAAACAAAAACAACAACCAAAATAAATAAACACCACTATGGGTATACACTAAGTAAGAATTAACACCGCACAAGTGAAAGATTTATTTCACTCCTTGACAACTATGATATTTTGATAACTCTCACCTATACCATTTAATTTGGTAGAGTACAGTCATTGTCCATAGCTCAACATACGTTGAGGTCGAATCCATGAGGAGCAAAATTAGATTTCTAGTCCTATGGGTGTTAACACTTACTAAAAAGATACCCGAAGTGCAAATAAAGTAAAAAGCATGATTTAAATTTGGAGGGTTTGATTTGTAATAAGGTTTGATCAATATCTACTCAAGTCAAGACACTAAGAGAACACTTGTGATTCAAAAATTCAGTATCAAAAGGATCTTAGGATTATGTTGAACTAAAGTGAAATTATGTGAGGGGTATGATGTGTTGTGTAGATTCTAGCTTTTTGATGATGGGTTTCACTATTGCTTGGTTTAATTAGTTGAAATTTGGGGGTGAAAACTCCAAATTCCCAAAATAGGTTTGTGGGTGACAATCTTAATCTCTTGAAAGCTCATATCATCCTTGATAAAGGGATGTGGGTAAACTTCTTAAACCCATGGCATCCTTGAAAGAGTGATATGGGGGACAAATCAATAGTGGACATTAATGAATATAGTTTACTATCTTTTTGTCATCCTAGAAATAAGGGTAATTAGAGAGTTGGCTATATTTTGGGCATCTTCCTAGAAATAGGGATGCCCAATTGAGGTGTTAGGTAAGTTTAATTGACACACTCGTTAGGTACTTGAAAGGGTTAATGAGTGATATCCTTGAGGATTTTTTGACAAACTAGCCTCAAGGACTTTCAACCTAGTCTACCTTATCGTCAATAACTAGAATTTGCACTAAATCATCATGTTCCCATGCATAATCCCAAGATCCTTTTAATAGTGACTTTTTGAGTCACAAGTGTTATCTTAGTGTCTTGACTTGAGCAGATATTGATCAAACCTTGTTACAATCCATGTCTCATGTCATGCTTAGTCCTAAGGAACAATGCTTTCAATATATTATCGTTTTATTTTATGTTCGGATTAGCCAAAATGATAAAGTTTATGCAAACCCATGACTATATTAGCTTTGAAAGTGAGAAGACATAGCTTTAAGCATTATTTCTTGTCAGATTCCTTGAATATATGAATCCCAAATTTATGTTATGCAACTCATGATATATACGCTCATGTTTCTCACTGTGGCCAGTCCTAAGGACTTATATTGTATATGCTTAATCCGGAAAGACTCTCTATTTGTGATCTAGGCATTTGATATATGAAGCATTCCATGCCTATTACATTGTATCTGACATCTCATGCCCCACCTTGGGTAGACCAATAAATATAAGTTTTAATTGAATAGTGTTACTTACATTCTTGATGCTTGTACTCTAGTCCCTCAATGAACCTCCTTATAATAGTATGATAGTGGCTATGGAAGCCTAGTGATGCTTTAGCTAAGGGAATAAATGTTCTTAATTATGAATGATTTGGTGTGGTTACTCGAGCTAAGGTACTAGGCGAAGAGGGAAGTGGAAAATAAACTTTAATTATGTGAAATATTTAGAAGAGAGAAGTAAATAAGGAGTGGTGCTAAGGTGCTAAGGTGCTAAGGTGCACTTTAGCAAGGTATGCTAACGTCCGCAGGGACTGAGAACATGGCTTTTAGCATAGCAATAACACCGGCGATGGTAACGCCGGCAGATGGAATTCGTAATGGTAGCCTCCCAATTACATTTGGGAGCTACCTCCCTCCACAATTTGGCTCCATTCCGGAGGAGGGAGACAGAGTCTCAACTGAACCATTATTGTCAATTCATTTAGGAAAGTTTAGATCTATAGGCGATACACCAGTGGTGCGATGACTAAATTTCTCTACATCAACGGTAAACTCACAGTTGCCGGAGAAGGAAACGAAAAAAAAAACGGAGATAAAGGATAATAGACAACCGCAGAAGGGGAACTCGCTGGAATATATTACTCCAACCTTGAGTCAAGGAAAGCGGATAGTTACTTTAAGTGAAGAAGATCTGAATCCCTAAGATGAGTACTGGAAATTTTCACTCATAGGGTTTGTTATAGGAGATACGCCATACCAAAAAAGCATGGAGCTCTACATCTCAAATGTATGGCAATTTTCCTAAAAACCACAAGTCTTATCTCATGATGATGGATTCTTTATATTTTTCTTTGAATCGGAGGAAGACTGTGACAAAGTATTAATGGGGAGACCTTACACATACCACAACAAACCCTTTATAGTTCAGGCATGGCAACGTGATTTTGAATTCAACCCCGATTGTATCACAACTATTCCACTATGGGTTACTGTCCCTAGCCTACCAGTGGGGTATTGGTCAAATGGAGCTCTGAGAAAAATCACGAGCGCAATAGGGAAGCCGTTGTATACTAATAGAGTAAATATGTCAATGGAACGAATCTCATATGCTCAATTATTGGTGGAAGTAGATGTTGCTCAACCTTTGCTAGAATCAGTGGAAATTACATCTCCGAATGGAAACTATACGCAACGCATTGATTATGAATGGAAGCCTAAATACTATCATCATTGTATGAGATTTGGTCATTTAGAAGAGGCATGTCGGCTGAAACTAGAGGAGGAAAAAATTAACCAGGGGTTTCATGAAGCACCGTGGAGGAGAAGAAGAAAGAGGGGTCAGGGAGGTAAGGAAAGGAAAGCACAATAAAACTAGGTGGCTAGGTAGGAGGAAGGTCAAACGCAACCAGCTGAACCATCAAATGAACCAACAGAATTAGGACTAGAGATTATACCTGCTCACAACTGGCCAAAACAAGGTAACAAATAAGGGGAGCACCCTACTGCGAATGCTGGAATGAACCATACTAATATGGTAAGCACAAACAGATTTAAATGCTTAAGTGTGTATGATTGTGAGGAGAAAGCAGGGTCAGCTACTAACCTGGGGGGACATTCAACCCTCCATGATTATTACAACATGGAATGTTAGGGGCTTAAATCAGCCCCAAAAGCAAAAAGAGGTGAGACTCTTTTTGCAAAAGAACAAAGTGGATGTGTTTGGTTGTCTAAAAACCAGAGTAAAGGAGAATAAGTCATCTGCAATACTAAATAAGGTAGCACAAGTCTAAACTATACCTGCAATTACCCAATGGCCCCAAATGGTAGAATTTAGGTAATGTGGAAGACCCATATACAATTACCTGTACTGCAAACTAGTGAATAGATAATACATTGTAGGGTGGAAATGGGTACATTCAATGTATTCCTAATAATTGTCTATGCAAAAAATGAACCAATCTAAAGGAAAATACTATGGAAAAACTTAGATCAACTAAGCAACAATATCCATGAACCATGACTCTTATGTAGGGATTTTAATGTTGTACTATCCTCAGAGGATAGGATTAGATCGTGTGTGAAGCAAGTAGAGATACAGGACTTCTAGGACAGTATGGATGCTCTCCAAATTACAGCACTAAAATCCAAGGGATGGCATTACACTTTATGCAACAAGCAAAACCTGAATTCAAGAGTTTACTCTAAGATCGATTGGGCATTTGGTAACATCCAGTGGCTGCAGAAGTATTGACATATAGAGGCTGAATTCATGAACCCTGGAGCATTTGATCACTCTCCAATTATCATAGAGTATAAGCAAGCTGATAATATGAAACCAAGGACATTTAAGTTGTATACTATAGTGATGACAAACCCTAAATTTCCTAATATTATACAGCAGGTGTGGACACAAAAAGTTAGAGGAACCTACATGTTTCAGCTGTGGTCAAAGCTCAAAGCCCTGAAGATGAATTTGAAGGACTTAAATACCTACCTGGATTCATATGCACAAAAAATCCAGAAGGCTAGGGCATAACTAGATATTGTCTAATCTAAATTAAACACCAGCCCACAGAACCAGGTATTAATTGATGAAGAAAGAAAGACACTCACTGAGATTACAAAATGGGGAAAGGTTGAGGAATAGGTTCTCAGACAGAAGTCCCAGGCCATATGGATTGCTAGTGGTGACTCCAACACAAAATATTTTTATGCTCTGCTAAAGATTAGATCTAGTAGAAATTCTATACAATCTGTGTACACTGAAGGTGGTATGAAAATTATAGAAGCAAAGAAAGTTGAGTAAGAATTTATCTCAGTCTTCTAGAAAATCATGGGATCATCAGAGGGTACTATACTATGCCCAGATGCAGCAGTGCTACAACAAGAGCTATGTCTATGCCATGAGCAGAAATGCGACCTGATCAGAGAGGTGACTAAGGATAAAATACAAAAAGTAATTAAAGGACTACCTCAAGAGAAAACACCGGGAGTAGATGGCTACCCCATATAGTTCTTCAACCATCAATGGGCCACTATACAGGACACAATATGTAATACTATAATGGAGTTTTTCAGACATGGAAAAATGCTTAAAGCCTTCAGTAGCACTGCACTAACATTGGTCCCAAAGGTTCCAAATCCCACTATAGTAAAAGACTATAGACCTATAGCCTGCTGTACTACCTATTATAAGATCATAACCAAAATACTGACAAACAGAATCAAAGAGGTTATCAGCTATTTAGTAAGCCCTTCACAATCTGCTTTTATAGAAGGGAGGAATATTATGGATAATGTGTTTCTAAGTCATGAAATATTCAAATGGTATACTAGAAAGGGAATGTCACCAAGGTATGTCATGAAAGTTGATCTCTGAAAAGCTTATGATTCCATAGAATAGTCATATTTGAAGGATGTCCTAGCTGTCTTGGGATTCCCATTCAGATTTATCAGATGGGTAATGGAACATGTATCAACTGTGTCATACTCCTTAGTGATAATGGGGGATTCACTGTACCTTTTCAGGGTAAAAGGGGCATTAGGCAAGGTGACCCCATGTTACCCTACCTTTTTGTCATTACCATGGAATACCTACAAAGAGAGTTGGCAATAGCGACAAAAGATCCAAGCTTTCACTACCATCCAAGAAGTAAAAAATTGAATATTGCCCATATTTGCTTTATAGATGATCTACTGGTTTTTTGTAAGGTAGAGATAAGCTTAGTAGCACTAATCAGGAATTCTTTTGATAAGTTCTCAAGGGCATCGGGACAAAAAGTTAATTGTGACAAAAACTCTGTGTATTTCTCATGTGTAAACACAAATGTCAAGAAGGATATACTCAGACTGTTGAGATATATGAAGGCTCTCTACCATTCAAATACCTAGGTATCGCTATCTCTTCAAAAAAGCTAGCTCTTGACCAATGTATGCCCATTGTTGACTAGATAATGGATAAAGTAAAGTGTTGGACTTCAAGATTACATACATACGTGGGAAGTCTGCAATTAATAAAATATGTGGTGTTTGGGATGCAAACATACTGAGGCCAAATATTCCTCCTACCAAAGAAAATTATGAAATTGATTGAAAAGGCATGCAAAGTGTATTTATGGATAGGATTTGTAGAAAACTCAGAAAGAGCATTGGTGTCCTGGGAGAAGGTATGC
This sequence comes from Capsicum annuum, assembly GCF_002878395.1. Classification (NCBI taxonomy): domain Eukaryota; kingdom Viridiplantae; phylum Streptophyta; class Magnoliopsida; order Solanales; family Solanaceae; genus Capsicum; species Capsicum annuum. Next base: position 100,505,337 of record NC_061112.1, read on the forward strand.
CAACCTAAAGCAGTTGGTGGACTAAATGTTCTAGACTTGAGTACCTAGAATAAAGCAGCCATCCTTAAATAGCTATGGGCTTTGGCGTCCAAGAAAGATTGTCTGTGGGTGAGGTGGGTACATATATACTATATGAAATACGAAGAGCTGAGTACCAGCCCTATTCCTACAAATGCAACATGGGTGATAAGGAAAATTATTGAGGCAAGACGATACTTACTGAATATCAACATTGTCCAGGGGAGCTTAGGAAATAGGTTGCAGAGTATGGTCTACAAAACAAAATTCAGCATCAAGCAAACATACAATATGCTGAGACCTTTGTTTCTTAAAATACAATGGAAATGTCTAACTTTGCATCCTGCAATCCATCCACAACACAAGTTCTTCTTATGGCTAGCTCTAAATAAAAGATTACCCACTGTTGTCAGATTACAAAAGTTTGGTAGTGACTGCCCGGCTGCATGTGTCTTTTGTAAATATCCAGTTGAGACATTAAGCCACCTACTATTCGAGTGTCCAATTACAAATACACTATAGAGTCGAATGCTTAGATGGGTTGGAGAGCACAGGCGAGTAGGCTCTTAGCAAAAGGAAGTGGCCCTTGCTATGGGATGGGAAAAGAAAAGAACAGGTAGATGAGGCATTTATCGTAGCATAATTATAATGGTGGTGACAATTATCTGGAGGGAGAGAAACCTCATGAGATTTCAAGATGGACATTTCCAGATAGACAGAGTTGTGAGGGAGATGGTAATACACATACATACTAGAGGGACAAGATTGAAGAAATGGCAGGAGGTACTCTAGCAGTTGAATTATATGCCATGATAGAGAAGTTAGAAAGGATAAATTGTATAGTTAACTATAGCTTGTCAGTACAATTCAAGAATTCTCAGCTCTAGCTTAGTATTAGCACCAGGATGTTTTTTTTTTTTATTGAAAGCAAGCTAGGCTAAGTAGGAATCCTAGTGAGAAACAAGAGTTAGACCTATTTGGCGTGAAATTATACGCGCTTTTGGTATAAATAAAATTCATTATTTACCAAAAAAATATATATTTAGAAAGGGGGATATGTAGTGGAAGTCTTTTTTCGAGTAATTGAAATTGTTGGTTTTAGTGGAGAGATCCTAGAGTGGGTGTAGTAAAGATAGGCTTGAACGTTGTGATTGATGAATACACAAACCATTGTATTATGTGGCTTGAACTCTTGGTTAAGGCATGACATTTTTTTTACTACAGTGATAGGATGGGGTAGCATTCATGGATGGATGTAAGGTAAATATCCCCATAGCTTAAGTTAGCATCTTTTAACTTCAGGTTTATATAAACATGGAAGCAAGGTATAACTAGACTCTGAATCTTGTAGCAATGTGTATTGTTGGGGAAATTATAAGATTGAAATAGTGAAGTGTGTTAAGGTAGCTGATGTCATAGTTGAGAAGTATTGTGATATCTAAGGGCTATTAGAATAACACCCTAAAAATTTCCATCATTTTATTTTTGACCTTCCTATGCTTTAACCATTAATTTTTGACTTATACTGTGTTCGGGAGTGTTAAAAGGGTAACCCCAAAAAGTTTGAGAATTTTCATATGGGGTTCGGGGCAGTTTTGGATCACGGAGGCAGTAAGCCTTCCCGATAACCCAGCGACACAGAAATTATATCCCGCGATAAGGTCCGCGATGCGGATCTTGGTAAAAAATTTTACTGTTTTGATTTTCTCACTTTGGGTGAGGAGATTTGGATCTTTCACCCCTTTGACAACCTTGGTCTCGTTGCCTTATGATTCGTGCTCATATAATTTACTTGGTGATGACAAGAAGCCCTTTGATTATTATTCCTATACGTGTTTTGTTAAAGTGGAGTTCTCAATGAGAATTTAGATACTTTGTTCCATAATTCTAAATCTTCAAAAGATTCCTATCCATCATTTGAGGAGAAATGATTCCAAGGGGGAGATAATGTAGCACCTTACATTTTCAGGCTAAAATTTGAACCATTGTTTCTATGTATATAATTATTAATCCTATTATTTCTATATAAAAATAAGTTTCATGGCCATTAATCTATTATGAAAAGTTCCTTTGAGGGGAGGAATGTTTGTAGTACACACTCAGAGTGGAGTGGAGTTAAGAACTTTCGTTATCGACCTAATTTTGAAATTCAATTCTACAAAGGTCAACTTTTAATGTGTATAACTTCTGGAATATGTAGAATTTTGGAGCTCAAGACCTACCAAATTGTAGATAATTCAATTAGCTTTTCAACTCTACCGATTTTTCCTTAATCCAATACCTAAGTGAAAAGTTATGAACATTTTCGTACAAACCAGTGAGGGTTCACGATAACAGTGTTGCGCAGATCTCATTACAGAGATTTCCCTCTGCAATGCGCTGACGCTTTAAATTCATCAATTTTTGGGTTTTTTGACTTGGGAGGAAGGTTATTGAAGTCCTTCCACTTATAAACGACCCCTAAATGTTGTATTAACCTATTTCTATTAGTTTCATGATATAACATCGTTATATTACCTCTCAAAAATCCCTAATCATCTATCATAAGAAAGAGAGGAGAAACTACCTAGGGTTTAAAGAATTCAAGCTTTAGGTGCCCAGTTTCTCTATGTTCTCTTCAATTTCTCTCCTAAACCTCATGGGTGTAAGATTTAACCTTTTTACAAGCATTAGAATATATATGTATGTATGTATGTATTATGAGTTTTGAAATTGTTAAAGAACATGCATTGGGAACCCCATTTTATGATGAAATCTTATTTAAACTATCGAGGTTTTCCCTAAACTTGAATTATGTTGATGTGTATGGATGTTATGATTTTTAGAAGTCATATGAGAGCATGATTTATGAAATTCCCTCTCTTGTTATTAAAACCATTGTCTTAATATGTTGTGGTTATTTATACGAAAGGTTAAAAGCTTGAGTTTAAATGTTTCACTATTAGTTGTGGATTTGCATTGCTTTATAACACAAAGAGAGGGTGTATTTATTAAGTTACAAATACTTTTGTGTCCTAATGGGGAAATTGTATGTGTTTGATGAAAAGATAACCACCCCATGTTAAGGTACTGAAAGGGAGTATTTTGTATGAGTTTTACATGTTTTGAATTAAGAACTCTCTTATATTAATTGTATGTTTTGGTGGTCCAATAACTTATTTTGGAAGGAAAGACTAAGACATCATAAGATATGGATTGTATGACTTGAAAGTCTTGGTATTATGATACCGAATCTAATAAATGCCATGACAGATTCATAGCAGAAAAGACAACAAACTTTTCAGATTTGAAATCATGATTGCAAAAGGTGCATGCTTTAAAAAGACTAAAAACGGGCTCTAAAAGAGTTAGATGGTTACCCAAAGAAGGCATTTGAGTGTAAGGGATTATTGTTGGAAATCGAGTTTTGCCAATTTGGGAGACATGATTGGCTATTCCCAATATATACTTGCCCCCGTGGCACTTGTATACTAGAATAGTATGTAGGACCCTAATCTGTGCGGCAAACTTGGATTAGGAGGCTTGACTGACAAGTTAATGGAAGACTTATACAGCCCATGGGTACTAGAAATATAGGGTGTACTATCTAGCTCAGAAGTAATTCAAAGAGTTAAGTCAGTGTTTTACAAGCATGAATTGACACTCTTAAAATTATGCCCATGTGTTTTTATATATAGTATGCTAAATTATTTTCCAAATGTTCTCAATCATGTTACATGAAATATATTTTATTTTGGATTGTTATACATACCATTTCTTTCGAGTATTGTCACCCTCATAGTACAGGTTTTGTGGATCAATCTCGTGGTCCATCACATCAGTAGAACATATGGGATAGTGACAGAGTTGGTGAGCTATCCATCTATAGAAAGTCATGAAATTCATCTATTTACCTAATGCAATTTATGATCCGGCCGGGGGCTTTGTCCCGGCCTAGACAGTTAGTATTCTGTAGAGGCTTCATAGACAAAATTTAAGTATTGTATTGTCATATTTTGTTGGCATTGTTTGTATATAAGTACCCTTGAATTTCAGTTTATCTTTCGCATTTTGATTTATGTATGGATTATGCATATGATAGTATG
>NC_061112.1:100512439-100524627 GCF_002878395.1 Capsicum annuum
GGAAGTTCATTTATCTCCATTTACTTCTAATTTGTATGCCATGGGGACATGACATTATTTAAGAATAGGGGTAGAGAAATATAACATTAATAAATATGTATGTTATATATATATATATATATATATATATATTTTATTTTTATTTTATCATAGTAATTTAAAAAAAAACAAAATAAAATTATTATTGTTATCGAGTTGTTTTATTCGTAAGACTAGTTATTTATGTACTTTCATGGATTTCTTGATTCGATTATTTGTCATGATCGTAATATTTTGAATCAAACACTTTTTAAGAATTTTTTAAATTATTTTCAAATAAATAAATTGGCTAAACTTAACCGATTTTGAAAATCATGAGATTTGGGAAAGTCGATCTAATCAAGTATGATTCTTGACTTGTATGACAACCTTTCCTAACTCATTCATACTTATTGATGATTTAAATTATGATATTCACTAATCCGAAGTGCATTATGTGGTGAGCATATATTACCTAGTTCTCATGCTTATTTGAAAATATAGAACTTGCCTTGAATGTGGTTTGAGGTGAAATTCTAGGTAGATTTTGAGTTGAAAAATGAAAGTAGGTCTTCCTTGTTAAATCATTGCTTAATCGACCCATCTTGTTGAATTCTATCGCTAGCTATCTACCTTTGGGCCTAAATAAATTATCCTTGTTTAATTTATTGATCACCCATCTTTAACCCTTAACCATTTGGTGTCATGACTTATTGATTGTTAACCCTATTTCCTTTTAGGCACTATGAGTATTGATTTAAAATGCAAAATATTAAATGTGAATGGCGAAAGAGATAGGTAAGATCTTTGTTCTGACGACATGAAGACTATAAAAAAATAAAAGATTATTGAAAGATAGATAGATAGATAGAGAGAGAGAGAGAGAGAGAGAGAAGAATAAAAGAAAATGTGCAACTCCATGAAAAACGTAAAGAAAAATTTGAAAAAAAAAAGAGAAAAAGAGAAAATATATATATATATATATGTTTTTTGCGGAAATTTTGACATGTTAGAGTCGCCACTTAATTTTGAAAAGGAAATAAGAAACCATTATAAAATACTTTAAATGATCCAAAATAGAAAAATCATTTAAATTTGAAGATTCTGAGTAAGCGGTTCCTATTAATGTTTTAGGAAGGTTTTAACGCATCTAAAACGTCCGCTAACTTGCGGTTATCCAGACTATTTGAAAAAATCTTTTGACGAACATCGAAAAAGATTGATTATTGAAAAAGTGATTGATTTTAGGAAAAAGACTTGTGTAAAATAGATTTGGACGACTTATTAGGGATTTAACCAAGTTTAAGCAAACGAGAAAAGAAAATAAGCACATAAAGGGGGAAAAGGGAGGAGGAAGTAAGAGACTCAGGCCATTGGGCCCAAATCAATGAAACTTGTCCTAATCTAGTTGGGCTTTCGACCTATTTTTCATCTGTCCTAATCTATGTTTTCGAGCCTTTTGGCCCAAAATTTGCTTCACATGTATTAAAATACAAATTTGACTTCGAGGCCTAAATTAAATGACTTAAACAAATGAATAAATAAATAAATACAATAAGAAATAAAATAATAAGAGAGTGAGACTTTCAAGTCTCTTTGTCGCTTCAACGATGGGATTTTAGCTCATTTTTCCCTTTCGACTCCTCGTAATCATGCACTATGAGATTGTCTCCTAGGGCCTTCGAAATTGGCTCATGAGGGATGGGCCTCAATGGCCCACATTGATAATGCAACAATGTTAATAGAGTCTATTTGGACTAGTATGTATGCACATACAAAAGAAAAGAAAGAAAACTAAAGTGATTAATACATGTTCTAACTAATATTTAAAAATGCTAAAATATCATGCGTCATATTTTCAAAGTAGGCAAATAATGTAAGAGAAAACATATTAAGTTAGCATAGTGGACATACATTCTCATAATTGGATAAATCTCTAATGCGAAAGAAACAAAAATACCCGTGACCTAGAAGACCATTTTACTCTAAAAAAAAAATAGCCCAGACATCAAATTCATATACAAGAAAACAGAACCCCAATATCCCAGAAGACTAATTCATTCATAAAATGCATCGAATACATTTGTTTCATATACAAGCAAGCAAAATCCCTATAACTCGGAACACCAATTTATTCATAAAATGCAGCCAATACATCAATTTCATATATAAGAATACACCAATTTTGTATACAGGAAAATAAAATCCCAAAAAACCATTTCTCTCATAAGATACAACCAACTGGACATTCAACCTTTAATCATAGTAAAACATTACTACAAAAAACTTCATTATAAAAAGGAAAAACTTTGACATGAATGGAGTTAAGAACATTAAAGCAGCATTACAGGGATTTCAATAGAGTATAAAACCATAAGCAAGCGATGAGCAAGAAAATCAACCAAACAATCTGATAAAATCATACATTATCAAAAATAAAGTTCACTTCTTTTTTTGTAGGTGATGGCGGATAAATAAAGTTGCAAATCAAATTAACCACCCGAATAAAGGGAAACGACTAACTTGTTAGTTAGATTAAAACAAAAAAAGATTTTTTTTGGTTCCAGATTTAAACCTGGATTCAAATTGAACCTAAAGGTTTATCAGACAATGAAAAGTAAAACTAACTTTACTGATCAACCAACAACAACATGCCCGGGGTATTCCCACAAAGGGGGGTATGGGGAAGCTAAAATATATGCAGTCCATACCCCTACCTTGAACAAGGTAGAGAGGCTATCTCCTATACACCCCCAACTCGAGACGCATAAAGTCATCAAACATAATGGAATAACGCAATATTTTACCTAAATCAATAACAACAACTATAAATCAATGCATATACCAGTAATAGCGTCTTTCCAGTTTGTGCATATCACATTCACTAGGTGATGGAAAATAAAATCATATATGAAAACTTAAGCATGCTAGACATAATCGAAACCTCTTTTCAATTCGCACAACAGCACAGACTCAGCTTTAGCATGAACAGTGAATCTTATTTTTAAATGAACCTTAGTTCAGAAAATACCATTTTTCACACAGAAAACAAAAGGAAATATAAGAATTCATAGCCAATGCACACCGAATAACATATATAAAAATTAGCCCAAACATTTATCATGACTCATGACTTTGAAAGCCTCTAACAACAAATATCCCAGCACACCGAAACACTACTTATCACCATAGAACAGTGATATAGAGCAGCATTACTCAAGATCAGAATAGAATAGAGTGTTACCTGTTTTGGAGTAGCAAAATGGGATTACGAACTGACGTAGGGATCTCGACCGCCACCGACAACTTTATAGCAACTACAAAGTTCTAAGAAGCCCTCGACCCTTCTCCGAAAAAAGAAAGTTTATACTCAAACATAAAATTAACTCATTTTTTTCTTTTTAACTCAAAATAACTTTCACCTCCTCCGGTTTTTCCCTCTTCCTTTTTGTCTTATTTTTGCTTTCAAAAGAAATTTTTTCCCTTTTTTCATACCCCTTTTTTGCTCTAAAGGGAGCTATTTATAGAAAAAGAAGACCCATCCCTTAATCTTGCTCCACCGATGTGGGATCCAAGCAACTAAAGAGAACTTTGGGGATAAAACAAAAGGTATTTTTTGAATTCAAGTTTTGGATAGGAATTCTAGCTAACAACTTGAGCAAATTCGGTTGAAATTCAAAGATGGGCAACCAATAGAAATTGGGGAAAAGGAATCATCTTCAAGAACCAATGGGATTCTCCCAAATATGTACGAATTCGTACAGATTAATCTAAAATTTGCGGAATTATCCATTGGAGACGATACCTAGACTTGTTCTAGAAGATTTTTAGACCTTCTTTGTCCTACTATCACATGAAATGCGTGTGCAGAAGGGTCGGGTTGGGTTGAAGCTGGTTTTCTCAATTTTGAGTTGAGTTTGGCGTTATTTTGGTTGTTTCTGGGTTGATACGATTTCAATTATAGTGTTATCATGATTTTGTTGTTGTTCTCGCGTTGTTGTTGTTCATCTATATTGAAGTAGGAGGAAAAAAGGAGCAGGTCAGGTCGGGGATAAGTAGGCTGATGAGGGGCTAATTAATTAGATTGGTGTTAGGCTATTAATAAAAATAAGAATGGACTGGTGGTGGTTTATTTTATTGGGCTGGTGTTGTTTGCAGTTATTAGGTTAGTTAGGTAAAAAATTGTTAAGGTTTTGGGATTAATAATGGGTAGATTAGGTCCATTTTGGGGTTATTTTAAAAATAACCCCAATTAAAATGGGAATTGGCTAAATCTATTTAAATTTCAGCCAAATTAAGAATTAATTGGTCAATTGCATTGCAATTGAGGCCAATTTGATATCGATTATAGCCAAATTTAATAGATTAACTGAATTAAATTGAAATTCGAAATGAATTAATACTTCACTTAATCCCGAGCCTCTCGACCTAATGAAATCGAACAAATATTTATCCAAATAAATTATTTTTTAGAATAAATTATATTTAAATCAAGATTTTGATCCTGTAAATTTATTTCAAGAAAAACTTGATTAAAATTTGATATTTTATGAAAAATAGATATTTGAGTAACAAAATTATATAATTTCATATAATTGAATACGATAATATATAATTGCTACTGAAAATGAAAAACTTACCCAGATAAATACTTTTGAAGAGTTTCTTTATTCGATAAAACAAATATTGTAATTTTATTAAAAATTGAAGAAACTCGAGATTAAGCTTAGTTGTGGAGTTCAAAAATTAGGCGTCAACAATTGCACCCTCCTTTTGGGTAGGGTGGATGCAAGTAAATCTAGGCAAAGGGAGTTTGACGTTCCTAATTTTTGTCCAACAACGATTTCATTTCTGAAGGGTGTTGGTTTTCTCATGAATTTTGGAGTTATGGTCGGACCTTGATATCAGGTTTTCTACATATCTCAGGTTACATAAGAATTCAGGCCACTAGTAGTTTATAAACCTTGATTCAAAGCATAATTTCAAAAATAATCCACTAAAACCAAAAAACTGGAGAATAAAGAGATTTGGGGGGAGGTTGGAATGCAGTCAAGTTTTCAACAAAGAGCCCAGCATACATATCCCCTAAACTCAGGGAATCAGACTACTTATAGTTCAACACAATCGATAGAAAAGATAGTCTATTATTTCAAACAATCTTTGGTTCGGGATGAGTGACAAGTTAATTGAGTTACGAAAAAGAGGCTTGTAACCTCTTAACCATGAATGTGGGATCCTTCACATCCATAGTCAAGAACTTACCTAGACATAATTTCCAAAACTCTAAGTATGTTGTCACCCGAATTTGAAAGAAAGAAAATGTTACCCTAGGTATGAGTTTAGAAATATCTCGAAGGTGAAGCTGAAACTAGAATGTCCTAAAATACCCACATTCTTTTTAATAGGGGTGTGGTTGGATGGCGATGGCGATCATCCTTTAGCTTACATCCAAAGAGTTTGACGTCCCTCTCTAGACTATATCTCATCTTGTTGCTAAGAACGAGTTCCACATTATGCTGCATCCTATCTAGAGTCATCCGCACCTATGGTTTTGATTTGAGATTTTCATCCTCTCGGATGTTCTCGACAATGTTTCAAACAATAGTGTTAGAACTAAACATAATTCATGAAAGAGGTATGTAGTCTTTTACCATATCTCCACGTAGGTTGTTGCCTGAAAAACAAAGTCATCCTATTGTGTACCTGTTTGGAGGGAAATAACTTGCAACAATAGACACAACAACCCTCTTGGTTGTTGTATAACTATCTCATTTGTTGGTTGAATATGTCTTCAAAGTGAGGTGGCCCTTTTGGACACCGACGACACTTTATGCAAAATGGTCCCTACAATGGTGTAATCTTATGTTAATGCAGTAACCCTTTGGTCACCTACAATGCTTATTGTATGATAACCTCTCTGATTATTGCCAATAATTCTTTGTATATGATCTCGGGTAAGTCTAGTGCATCTTTGTATCGATACTACTTATAGATTTCCCTTGAATTGACAATCTTTGGTTAATCTCACGCATTATTTGATGTTGGCTAAAAGGCAACTTACAGGTATCCTTTGAGTTGATAGATTTTAGGTGATCTTGCACATTATCAAACCTTGGATAAGAGATGACTTATAGATACCCCTTCAATCATTAGCCCTCAAGTATTCCTACACATCATCCGACCTTGGATACAATATGACTTATAGATATCTCTCAAATTGCTAGTCTTTGGGTAATCCTACACATAATCAATCTTGAATATATCGCGGCTTAGAGAGAATCCTTGGACTTATCAATTTGATAATATCGCATATTCTCTATTAAGGATTTAGTTGCAACTTATGGATATCCTTCGGACTATCAACTTTTAGGTAACCTTGCACACTATCTAATTAGAATGTTGTTGCAGATTACGAATAACCTATGGGCTATCAAATCAGAGGTAATCTTTAACACTATCCTATTTAAAATAATATGACTTATAGATGATCGTTAAATTGTTAATTTCAAGGAAATCTCAGATGACGTTCGCTTTCAGATAGCGACTTAAAGACGTCCCTTTAAATCATGTGTTTTATACATTCAGATGCTAGTTCATAACATGATGAGATCCTCAATGTCAGCGTATGCTATATCGCGTGTCATTAGATATTATATGTTGATGATATCCTCGACGCCAGTGTATGCTATCTCACATGTCAACAAATATTAAATGTTGATGATGTCCTCGAAGCCAACATATGATATCTCGAGTGTAAATAGATATTAAATATTGATTATAACCTCGATACCAGTGTATGCTATCTCGTGTGTCAATAGATATTAGATATTGATAATATTCTCGACGCCAGCATATCCTATCTTGCATGTCAATAAATATTATATGTTGATGATATGACAGTGTATAATATCTCGCATGTCAACAGATATTAGATATTGATGATATCCTTGACTCCAGTGTATGCTATCTCGTGTGTCAATAGATATTAAATACTAATGATATCCTCGATGCCAGTACCTGCTATCTCACGTGTCAACAGATATTAAATATTTATAATGTCCTTGGTGTCAGCGTATGCTATCTTGCGTGTCAACAAATATTAGATGTTGATCATATCCTCGACTCCAGCGTATGCTATCTTGTGTGTCAATAGATATTAAATATTAATGATATCCTCGATGTTAGTGTATTCTATCTCATGTGTCAATAGATATTAAATGCTGATGATATCGTCGATTCCAGCATATCCTATCTCATGTGTCAACAAATATTAAATATTGATGATATCCTCGATGCTAGCATATGCTATCTCACGTGTCAGTAGATATTAGATGTTGATGATATCCTACACGCCAATGTATGCTATCTCGCATGCCAATGATATTAAATAGAATGGCCCTCTCGATAATGAAATGATATGAAATGGCCCTATTGGCAATGGCATGAAATGGCTCTCTCTGCAGTGAGATGATATGAAATGGCCCTTTCGGCAATGGCATGAAATGAAATAATTATTTCAGTGATTTGAAAATAGTTTCACCTAAGTCCTTTTTTTTGCGTTTTTCTTTCTACATGTACCTGTACTCAAGGTAGATAGTTAGTAGACACAATGTCTCTCTCACTGGTGACCATAGTCAAGCTTTATGAAAGTTTAATGACAAATAATGAGCATCATAATTTGAATGACTTATTCTACTATTAATCTTCCCTTTTTGAAGAAATAATTTAATAGCAAATCAACCAGATGCAAGTAAATGGGGCAACCCTTGTTTGGTGATTACTGGGGATTACTCAAATACCGTTTGCTTTACTTCAGGGCAAATTGTGAGGATGACTTTATGCTTTTTCTCCTATTGAGTGATCCTTTGATTATTGTATTTATTGTATCGACTCCCTTAAATGTACTTGCTCTCAAGGTAAATATTTAGTAGACACAAAGTCGTTTTTGGTAGAGACTATAGTTTAGAAAATTTCTAAATACAATATTCATAAAAAGATAAGGAGCCTTTGTTTGTCCTTGATGGCCTCAAGAAATGAGATAGATAATTCAAAAGGTTCTTGATAAATGGATATTAAATCCATCCTTGGTACTACCCAAAATACCATTCTTGGGCATTATATGCTTTGACGTAGCTCGTGACTGGCTTGGGTATTTTTTTTGAAAAAGGTTCCTATTTTGTGTACTTATCCCTGCATCCACAGAAAAATGATTAGTATTGAGTGGAACTACTCTGTGTTGACCTCCTTCAATCCTTGATTTGCTCCTCGCCATCTTACGGGTACTCCGTCATGTTAGAACTCCCACCCTAACTTCCCATCCCAATAGATGCTTAGGCAATTACTAAGTAAAAAATATTTGTATAGGTTTTTGAAAGTAACCTTAATTTTTAAAAACTAGTTTCAAAAATTTTTGTACAAGCTTTAGAAAATCTCTGCCGGTCATGTCATGTACAAGCCCGACGAAGGTCTTTCTCTTGATTTTGACTATGTCTAACGTTTTATGGAGGAATTCTAGGGATTCATCATCATCGCTGAGGGTTTATATCAAAAGTTCTGTCATTGCTGGAGGTTTAGTCTACCTAGACTTTATCACAACTGGTGATTTCTAAATCTTGACTTTGACCTCTGGTGCTGGGGAATTTGAAATACATTCCAATATATTAATGGAAAATTTTGAGGACCTCCTTAAAATTTCTACCCCAGTTTAAAGTTTTTTGAGATGATATCAGCCCGTGAGGATTCGAAGTCTTTGTTAGTCTTCGTTCTTTTTGTTTTTGGAAGATGATCTTCCTCTTGTGAATTTTCGAGATTCCTTCTCACAAATTCTGGCCCGATTTTCATTTCCTGGGGTTATATGACCAAGCCGTTGGGCGCCTATGTATTCTGTTGAAGCAAGAATCAAATCAAATATAGCTCAAGACTACTCTAAGGATATATAGTAAAATCTATTGGGTTGACCGAAGCCAACATAGGCCACCTACGTATCCCTTTCTTGGGAATTCAGGTCATGACATTGTTCATACATAAAAGGAAGAGATAAATCTCCTATGGGGTTGACCGAAGACGACATAGATCGCCTACGTATCCCTTTCTTGGGAATTTAGGTCAAACGTAGTTCGTATATAAAAAGAAGGGATAAATACTCCTAAGGGGTTGACCGAAGCCAACATGGGCCTCCTACGTATCCCTTTCTTGGGAATTCAGGTCAAACATAGTTCATACATAAAAAGAAAGGGTAAATTCTCCTAAGGGTTTGACCCAAGTCGACATGGGCCGCCTATGTATCCCTTTCTTGGAAATTTAGGTCAAACATAGTTCGCACATAAAAGGAAGAGATATATCTCCTACGGGGTTGAACAAAGCTAACATACGCCGCCTACGTATCCCTTTCTTAGAAATTCAGGTCAAACGTAGTTCGTACATTAAAAGAAGGGGAAAATTCTCCTAAGGGGTTGACCGAAGCCGACATGGGCCACCTACGTATCCCTTTCTTAGGAATTTAGGTCAAATGTAGTTCGTATATAAAAATAAGGGATTCTAGGCAATTATACATCACAAAACAAATACAATCATAAAGGCGATTACAAATAAACCAAGAAAACAAAACTAAAACATCATTTAAATATTGTATCTCTTTACTGCATCAGAATTGATTAGTGTGGTCCACTCTTGATCATCCATATCAGATAGAATTAGAGTTCCTCCGGATAGTACCTTGCAAACTATGTATGGTCCTTGAAAATTCGAAGCAAACATGCCTTTGTACTCTTTCTGACTAGGGAATATGTGTTTGAGGACCAATTGTCCAACTTCAAATGTTTGAGCTTTTACTTTCTTGTTGAAGGCACGGATCATCCTGTGTTGATAGAACTGACTATGGAATTTGGGGATCATTCTTTTTTCATCAATCAACATGAGTTGTTCATAGCGAGTGCGAACCTATTCTTCGTTACTTAGTCCAGCTTCTTGAATAATCCTTAAGGAAGGTATTTTAACCTTGGCAGGTATCACAACTTCATTCCCATAAACAAGTAGATAAGGAGTTTCCCTGGTGAAGTTGCGAGCTATTGTACGATACCCAAGCAGCGTGTAAGGCAACATCTCATGCCATTTTCTATCATTTTCAACCATATTCCTTAAGATCTTCTTGATATTCTTATTGGTGGATTTCATGGCTCTATTCATCTGTGGACGATATGCAGTTAAGTTGCGATGAACAATTTTAAACTTATCACATATCTCATTTATTAAGTGACTATTCAAGTTTTCCCTGTTATCAGTAATGATTGATTCTGGCACTCTAAATCGGTAAATCAAGTTATTTTTGACAAAATCTGCAATCACTTTCTTGATGATGGCTCTATATGAATCAGCTTTGACCTACTTAGTAAAGTTATCAATAGAAACAAAAATAAATCTATGCCCATTTGACGCCGGTGGCTCTATCAGTCCAATAACATCCATACCCCAAGCTACGAAAGGCCAAGGTGAACTCATCGCATAAAGCTTATGTGGGTGCATTTGAATCAAATCTCTGTGTGTCTGGTATTTTGGGTAATTCTATACATATTTTCTATAATCATTTTCCATAGTCATCCAAAAGTAACCAATTCTCAAGATCTTTCTATCAAGGGCACACCTATTCATGTAGGGCCCACAAACTCTAGCGTGTACTTCCTTTATTAATTTATTGGCTTCTGCAGCATCGAAACATCTTAAGAATTCTAAGTCTGGATTCCTCCTAAAAAGGATTTCTCCACTTGGAAAATACTTTTTTGTCAAACACCGGATTGTCTTCTTTTGATTGTTGTTGGCTTCTTCAGGATATATCCCAAATTCTAAATACCTTTTAATATCATAGTACCATGGTTTTCCATCAGGCTCTTTCGACGTGCGCACAATGTGCAAGTTGTTCTTTCAAGCTTATCTCCAAAGGATCAATGTAACTCTGATCTGGCTGCTGAATCATGGAGAATATAGTGGCCAAAGCATCAACAAATTCATTCTATATCCTTGGGATATGTCTGAAGTCAACTTTCTTGAATTTTCACATAATTCTTGCACCATGTCCATATAAGGAGTAATCTTTGAGTTCTTTACCAGTCATTCTCCTCGTACCTGATGAATTAGCAAATTTGAGTCTCCGATGACTAGCAATTCACGAACACCCATATCAAGTGCCAATTTGAGACCTAGGATGCAAGCTTCATATTCGTCCATGTTATTGGTCCATGGGAAGTGCAACTTAGCTGTTACTGGATAGTGTTGGCCTATTTCTGACACCAAGAATGCTCCGACTCCTGAACCTTTAAAGTTGACCGCCCCATTAAAGAACAGCCTCCATCCGCGGTAGATTTCTGCATTGTATTCTCCCATGAATAAAATCTCCTCGTCTGGGAAGTAAGTTTAAAGTGGCTCATATTCATCATCAACTAGATTCTCTGCTAAATAATCTTTTAAGGCGTGCCCCTTGATTTCCCTTTGAGTCACATACACAATTTCAAACTCACTCAGCAACATTTGCCACTTGCTAACTTTCTTGTAGGCATCGCTTTCTGGAATATATACCTCAACGGATCTATTCTCGAAATGAGATGTGTTTTGTATGAGGATACATATTGCCTCAAATTTTGTGCCACCCAGGTTAAAGCATAACACGTCCTTTCTATAAGAGTATAGCCAGCTTCATACGGTGTAAACTTTTTACTCAAGTTACAAATGGCTTTCTCTTTCTTACCGGTCTTACATGCTGCCCGAGGACACACCCTAAAGCATTTTTTGAGACTGGCAGGTAAAGCAATAACGAGCTTCCTTCCCTTGGTGGGACCAACCCTGGCGGAGAGGATAAATCTTCCTTAATTCTATTAAAAGCCTCCTAATATTCTTCTGTCCACTCATTCAATGCATCTTTCTTTAGCATCTTGAGAATGGACTCACATATGACTGTGGACTAAGCAATGTTATTGAAATGACCCAGGAAACTCATAACCTCTTTCTTGGTCCTCGACGGTGGTAAATCCTGAATTTTCTTGATCTTGGTGGCTCTAGCTCGATGCCCCTTCTACTAACTATAAATCCCAGTAATTTCCCAGTTGGCACACTGAAAGCACACTTAGCAGGATTCAACTTCAAATTGTACTTTCTTAATCTGTTGAAGAATTTTTTCAGAT
>NC_061112.1:100527627-100529827 GCF_002878395.1 Capsicum annuum
CCACCCTACAAGATGTCAAGACATTCCAATACTTACTTGTCTTCCAAATCTTACATGTTTCTTGGATTAATGAATGTCAGAAGGTATCCGGTTACTCAAACAATATCCATGTGCTATTAATGACTCCAAAACGTTTCATTGATATACCAATAAGTTCCTAGTTCATTGTTATGGCATTGATGACTCCAAAACACTTCATTGATGTTTCAATTCTTACTTCATTGTTATTGCATTGATGGTCTATTTATATGTCTCTTATTGATGTATCATTGTTTCAAAGTATCAAAATTACGTTGGCAACCGAAATAACAATCTCAAAGATTAATTGAACTAAGTGATGGAAGTTCTCTCTTATCGGGTGGTATCCCAGGGGCATAAGCCTATCATGGATCGATCCCTACTTATGTGTTTATGGGTGGTATCCCAGGGGAATAAGCCTATCATGGGTCGATCCCAGTTGATATGGACTGGAGGCAGCCTAATGGTCACAGTATAGTACAGTAATGATTACAAAGATGATAAGAACGAAGGTAAAGTGATTGAATAAATACAATGTACAGGTTGTCACAAGTTCTAATAAGTGCGGTCCACTCCTATTACGATTTATTCACTTGTTTCTGATTTCTATTGAGCTTTTATATCATATGTGATTATCTACAGCTTTACATACTCAGTACATATTTCGTACTGATGTCCCCTACAGGGGACCTGCATTTCATGCTGCAGGCACAGGTACCTCAGCTCATATACCACACAAGTAGGAGCCAGGATATCCAGCTGCTTTTGGTGAGCTCCAGTTTCCTTCGGGGCTTTCTGTGTCATATCCAGTCACTTTTGGTATTGTATAGAAGTTATTTATATGGCAAGGTGTGTCCCGACCTTAGTTAAACTCTGTGTATTGTCTAGAGGCTTTGTAGACCTAATGTACAGTCAAGGTGGTGTTTTGTTAATAGATTTGATGGCTCCAATGACCAAGTATTGTATATACATATATATGTGTTCTCGAGCTTATACAGGTGATTATTTTCTTTTATATGTGATATGATGTTGTCCGAATTTCGGGTTGTCATAGAGGTATGCATGGGAAGTATAAGGTTATGAGCTGGTTCTCCCAGGCCTCCTCATTTACGGGTTCTAGTCCACCCCAATAGGATTTGAGGCGTAACATATATTGTCTTTATCACATAAATATGATTCATCTGTAATTGATTTGGGGTCAATAGACGCAGGTCAAGTTTTCTAATGGGCCCAATATCCCCTCGGGTATTGGGTCGTCCTAGGCTCATATATAAAATAGGGTTTTGGTTTTGCTCTATCCTAGGTGTCTAGAGTGGGTTTGAACTGGGTTCCAAAGCAAATGACTTGGGTTTGAAAATACGAACAACCATTAGACGCCTCACGTGCTAATAAACTATCGTATTTCCAATACTTTATTTGGAGTTGAACAACAGGGGCCGGGACAACCATGAAACCCCAAAATAATTTAATAAATTGATGTAGGATTATGCTATGAGATACAATAATTAAATTCCGCATAATTGAAACATATAAACACGTAAGCGGTTAAATAGTTAATCAAAAGATGAAATCAAACATTTGGTTAGAACCTAGCTAAATATCCCCCGCAAAGTCGTCATTTTTATTTTCGGAAATTTTGACTTTTTTGGAGTCGCCACTTAATTTTGAAAAGGAATTAAGAAACCTTAATAAAATACTTTAAAGGATCCTAAACAAAAAAATCATTTAAATTTGAAGATTCTAAGTGGTTCCTATTAATGTTTTTGGAAGGTTTTAAGGCACCTAAAATATCCGTTAACTTGCGGTTATTCGGACTGTTTGAAAACATATTTGGACTAACTTCAAAAAAGGTTGATTGTTGAAAAAGTGATTGATTTTAGAAAAAAGACATGTGTAAAATAGATTTGGACAACTTAGTAGGAATTTAACTAAGTCTAAGAAAATGAAAGAAAATAAGCACATAGAAGGAGAAAAGGAAGGAGGAAATAAGAGGCACGGGCCATTGGGCCCAAATTAACGAAATTTTTCCTAATCTAGTTGGGCTTTCAACCCATTTTCACTTGTCCTAATCTATGTTTTCAAGCCTTTTGGCCCAAACTCCACTTCACCTGTATTAAAATACAACTTTGGATTCAAGGCCTAAATGAATGACTTAAAAAATTGAATAAATAAATAAATACAA
>NC_061112.1:100529927-100543903 GCF_002878395.1 Capsicum annuum
AATAAGAAATAAAATAATAAGAGAGTGAGACTTTCAAGTCTCTTTGTTGCTTCAATGATGGGATTTTAGCCCATTCCTCCCCTTCCGACTCCTCGTATCCATGCACTATGAGATTGTCTCCTTAGGGCCTTCGAAATCAAGTCATGAGGGATGGGCCTCAATGCCCACATTGATAATGCAACAATGGTAATATAGTCCGTTTGGACTCGTATGTATCCACATACAAAAGAAAAGAAAGAAAAATAAAGTGATTAATACATTTTCTAACTAATAAATAAAAATACGAAAATATCATGTGTCTTGTTTTCATAGTAGGCAAATAATGTAAGAGAAGACATATTAAGTTATAAAAGTGGACATGCATTCTCGTAATCGGATCAATCTCTAATGCGAAAGAAACAAAAATCCCCGTGACCCAGAAGACCATTTTACTCTAAAAACAATAGCAAAGACATCAAATTCATATACAAGAAACTAGAACCCTAATATCCCAGAAGACTAATTCATTCATAAAATGCATTGAATACGTCTGTTTTATATACAAGCAAGTAAAATCCCTATAACCCGGAACACCAGTTTATTCATAACATGCAGTCAATACATCAATTTTATACATGAGAATACACCAATTTTGTATACAGGAAAGTAAAATCCTAGAACACCATTTCACTCATAAAATACAACCAACTAGACATTCAACCTTTAATCATAGTAAAACATTACTACAAAACACTTCATTGTAAAAAGGAAAAATTTTGACACAGATGGAGTCAAGAACATTAAAGCAGCATTACAGGGATTTCAATAGAGTTTGAAACCATAAGCAAGCGATGAGCAAGAAAATCAACCAAACAATCTGACAAAACCATATATTATCAAAAATAAAGTTCTCTTCTTTGTTTGTTGGTGCAGGCGGATAAATAAAATTACAAATAAAATTAACCAACCGAATAAAGGAAAACGACTAACTTGTTAGCTATATTACAACAAAAAAAAGATTTCTTTTTCAATTATAAATTTAAACCTGGATTCAAATTGACCCTAAAAGTTTATCAGACTATGAAAAGTAAAACTAACTTTACGGATCAACCAACAACAACATTCCCGGAGTATTTCCACAAAGTGGGGTCTGGGAAAGTTAAAATATATGCAGTCCATACCCTTACCTTGAACAAGGTAGAGAGGCTATCTCCTATAGACCCCCAACTCGGAACACATAAAATCATCAAACATAATGGAATAACGCAAGATTTTATCCAAACCAGTAGCAACAACTATAAATCAATGCATAATCTAGTAATAGCGTATTATGCATACCACATTCATTAGGTGATGGAAAATAAAATCATATATGAAAACTTAAGCACTCTAGACATAATCGAAACCTCTTTCCAATTTGCACAACAGCACAGTATCACACTCAACTTTAGCATGAATAGTGAATCTTATTTTTTAATGAACCTTAGTTCAGAAAATACCATTTTTCACATAGAAAACAAAGGGAAATATAAGAAATCATAGCCAATGCACACCAAATAACATATATGAAAACTAGCCCAAATATTCATCATGACTCATGGCTTTGAAAGCCTCTAACAGCGAACATCCCAGCATACTGAAATACTACTTATCACCATAGAACAGTGAGATAAAGCATAAGTATTTGAGAGATGAATAGAACCGAGTGTTACTTGTTTCAGAGCAACAAAATGGGATTACGAACTGACGTCGGGATCTCGACCACCATCGGAGGACTTTGTAACGACTACAAAGCTCCAAGCAGCCCTCGACCCTTCTCCAGAAAAAGAAAGTTTATACTCAAGCAAAAAATTAACTCTTTTTTTTTTCTTTTTAACTCAAAATAAATTTTACCTCCTCCAATTTTTCCCTCTTTCTTTTTATCTTATTTTTGCTGTCAAAAGAAAATTTTTCCTCTTTTTTTGGACCCCCATTTTTGCTCTAAAGAGAGCTATTTATAAAAGAAGAAGACCCAGCCCTTAATCTTGCTCCACCGATGTGGGATCCAAGGAAACTAAAGAGCACTTTGGGGATATAACAAAAAGTATTTTTGAATTCAAGTTTGGGATAGGAATTCTAGCTAACAACTTGTACAAATTCAGGTAAAATTCAAAAAATGGCCAACCAATAGAAATTGGGGAAAGGGAATCATCTTCAAGAACCAATGGGATTCTCCCAAATATGTACGAATTCGTACAGATTAATCTAAAATTTGTCGAATTATCCATTGGAGACGACACCTAGACTTGTTCTATAAGATTTTCAAACCTTCTTTGTCCTACTATCGTATGAGACGCGTGTGAAAAAGGATAGGGTCGGGTTGAAGCTGGTTTTCTCAATTTCGGGTTGAGTTTGGCCTTATTTTGGTTGTTTCTGGGTTGATACAATTTTAGTTATGGTATTATCATGATTTTGTTATTGTTCTCACATTTTTGTTGTTCGGTTATGTTAAAGAAGGAGGAAAAAAGAAGTGGTCCAGGTCGGGGATAAGTGGGCTCATGAGGGGCTAATTATTTGGATTGGTGTTGGGCTGTTAATAAAAATAAGAATGGGTCGTTGGTGGGTAGTTTTATTGGGCTGGTGCTGTTTGTAGTTATTGGGTTAGTTGGGTAAGAAAAAATTGTTGTGGTTTTGGGATTAATAATGGGTAGATTAGGTCAATTTTGGGGTTATTTATAAAAATAAACCCAATTAAAATGGAAATTGGCTAAATCTATTTAAATTTCGGCCAAATTAAGAGTCAATTGGTCAATTACATTGCAATTGGGGCCAATTTAATTTTGATTATAGCTAAATTTAATAGATTAGCTAAATTAAATTGAAAATTGATATGAATTAATACTTCACTTAATCCCGAGCCTCTCGACCTAATAAAATCGAACACATATTTATTCAAGTAAATTATTTTTTAGAATAAATTATATTTTAATCAAGATTTTGATTCTTTAAATTTATTTCAAGACAAACCTTGATTAAAATCCGATATTTTATGAAAAATAGATATTTGAGTAACAAAATTGTATAATTTTGTATATCGCTACTTAAAATGACAAACTTACCCAGATAAATACTTTTGAGAGTTTTTTTATTTGATAAAATAAATGTTGTAGTTTTATTGAAAATCGAAGAAACTCAAGATTAAACTTAGTTGTGGAGGGCAAAAATTAGGTGTCAACAACATATATGCAAGATTTTTGGTTCAAAAGAAACGAAATACAATGGTGTTTTGAGTAAGAAAGTAAAATACAGTGCCTAAGGAAAATTTGAGACGCTATCATCCTTATGTATCCTACCCATATCGAAGCCTGAATTACAATACCATAAAATCCCTACATGATTTCAACTCATCAAAGACTCCTACATTAGGGGAGAATCACATTATAGTCAAACTTATGAATATTTTCGGTAACATGAGATACTTCTTTGTTGAGAGTGGGTAAATTTTCTCTACATAAGCCTCCTTTTTGTTCAATTTATATATTGTGTGATATATGGACATCTCTCTTCATTTAGTAAGGCACATTTGGGATTAAACAATCACTATTTTAATTCTCAATTAGTGAATTCGAATACGATTAAATTGTCAGACTCATTGAGACTTCTTAGTCGATTCTTCTTTCCATAATCTTCATAATTTTAATTTAAAATATTTTAGCCATTCTAATTATTAATTGCCTTTGCTTGAAGATAAGCAAATATTTAAGCATGGGGGAATTGATAAGAAAAATACCGCATGTAAATTAAGTTATTATCTAATTTTAATACTAATATTTCTTTATCTTCTTTGCAGAAAATGTCATTATTTAATAAGAAAATATCAACTAAAAAGATATGTGACGAAAGAAATACAAGTACTGACTTATAAGAAAAGATTCAACATAAAAGAAGATATCTAAGAAGTATAAAAGAGAGGAATGAGAAGTTGTTGGCAAATTTTCCTTGGAATGGGACCTACGAGCTAAAAAGAAAAGGAAAAACAAAAGAAAAAGAAAAGGAAAGGAAAAGAAGGAAGTTGATTGGAGCATCAAGGGTGCAGATTTGCTAGAATCAAAATTCCTACAGTAAATTATTCATTCTGATTGGTTTAGAGGACACACCTTCGTCTATAAATAGTAAACTTTTATTTATTTTCAGGGGGTGATTTTGGGGGTAGAAGAGTACAACACGTCTTATATTTTTAAATTTCTTATTTTACTCTTTATTTTAATTATTTTTTGTGGAAAATACTTCTAGTTCCTTCTTTCAATTAAATAGCAATTATTCATCTTAATATTTTTGTCTATTTTCTTATTTAATGGAGAAGAATATTTTTATTCATCCTACCAATTCTAGAATGGAGTAATTTTCTATTGTGTTGGGAGAATGATGAATCTTGATATTTCTATATAATAGTAAATATTATTTCTAAATTTTACGTACTTAAGCTAAAGTTGTCTACTTAATTTATATCTGTTGTTCATATAGATATTATTTCACGTGTTAACATGTATTTACTTTGTACTAAAAATTGACATATTAGTAATTCCATATTCAAGAGAGGCAGAAGAAGTAATACCGTTAATTGGAGTATTGGTAGAGTGTTAATATTTATTTGACATCTATGTCTTTATGTTTTTGTTAATTCAACAATTATTTGTAACCGAGAGGGGCGAATAGTGTAAAAAAATAGTAAAAACAAGTAAGGTAGGACTTACTAGAAAAACGAGCATGTTTTAGCTCAAATTACATATTTCTAGTTCTTTGTCATTACTATTTTGACAATCAATTTGCATAATCGAAAGGAGTACATTTAATTGCTCAATTTCAGTAATTATACATAAATATAATCATGACAGGTATTCATACATTTGCAAGAAATATAATTGGGAATAAAGAATTTTCTTCATATAGAAATATCGAGTGATGTCAGGATCCCAACACCTTTTAATTTATCTAAAAAAAATAAAAAATAAAAAAATTCTCTTCTTACAAGTTATTAATTAGTTAATTTATCACTCAATCTTTCAAATTTTCTCAAATAGTAATTAAAACAAGAAACGTCTATAGAATAGATAAACCAATTCTTGTGGGTTCGACATTTTTCTGTACTATTATTTTACAGGGGGTGAGTTAAAAATATATATGTACGCCAGTGATTCTTCATAGACCTGCTTCCTTATGCCAAATTCAAACTTCTTATATCACTGTTTGGGAGCTTACTTCAAGCCATAGATACTCTTTTTTAAGTTTGTGCATATAATTTTCTTTACCTTTTACCTTGAAGTCTTCAGGTTATTCCATATAAATCTTCTCTTCGAGGTCACCGTGAATAAAAATTATTTTCGCATCCATCTGCTTAATCTCTTAATCAAGACTAGCATTCAAATCAAGAACTGTATGACTAAAAGTCATTTTAACGACAGGAGAAAATATTTCATCAAAGTCAATATCCTTTCTTTGATCAAATCATTTGACAATCAATCTAGCTTTATATCTAGGCTTCAAGCTATGATTTTCAAATGTTACTTTGAACACCCAATTATTCTTTAAAACTCTCATGCCCTTAGGCAATTTCACTAACTCATAAGTGTGGTTCTCATGGAATAATTTTATCTCATCTTGCACGGCTTTAATCCATTGATCCTTATGCTCATCTTCTATGATCTCCTCATAACATTCAGGTTCTCCCCCATCAATGAGTAACACATACTCATTAGAAGAATAGCGAGAAAAAGAAATACACTATCTTGCAGACCTTCTAAGTGGAGAATTTGACTCATCCACAACTTCTTGAATAGAAGCATCATCAACAACAATATCAAGTTATTATCAATATCAATATTCTGATTTATGACACGGTTTTGGGCGTTGCCATAATTATCAAGCCCACCAACATCATGTACACTTGTATGAGGAAATTGATCAAGATTAACAACACCATTAGAACTTGAGAATTCTAGTTTCTCTGCTTTGTTAATATCTTTAATGGTTTGATTCTTTATGAAGACAATATCACAACTTTTTACAAGCTTCTTCTCAACTTGATCAATTAGCCTGTAACCAAACTCATCAAAGCCATAATCAATAAAGATGCAATGTCTTATCTTGAAATCTAAATTTGACTTCTCATATTCTGGCACATTACAAAAATTTTACAATCAAATCATCTCAAATGATCATAGAAAGCATCTTTCCCATACCAAACTTTATTTTGCACATCACTTTGCAAAGCAACAATAGAAGATAGGTTAATAGCATGTGCAGTATTCAATAAAGCCTTACCCCAAAATGTGTTCGACAACTTTGCCATAGAAAGCAAACATCTAATTATTTCCATCAAGGTTCAGTTCATCCTTTCTGCAAAACCAATAAGTTTAGGAATCTTAGGAAGAGTCTTTTGAAACACCCTAAATTTTAGCCCTTGGAAATTTCCTAAGCCTTCAGCTCACTGCCCTGTTAATGACTCATCATATGAGTTGTATGGAGTGGGTAGGGGTGAGGTGACCCTAGTCATTGAGTATTCAGTGGATGGTGGTTGGTTTTTTTGTCTTGGTAAAGATGTGGTGGTATGAGTCATTAGGGATGGTGATGAATCATTAGGACAAAACTTAAATTAAATTAGTAACTTATTAGCTTAACTTAGCTCTGAGTATGAGTGGCTCACTAAGTTCCATGAAGATAGGTTATGACTGATAGGAATGAGTCGTATGTTTTATAGTGTCTAATCCCTTGGGTTCTATCTTGTTGGATATATAGGAATCCCCTAAGTTTTGGCTAATGACATTGCTTGCAATCTATAGTCGATATGATGATACCACTTTATAATGCCTTAATAATTGACCCCTGGAATTGGTGGTTTGATTATGTGCTAAATGTTCTTTAATTAGGCAATAATGGGGTTGTGGCAACTAGCTGTGAAGGTGTAAGTCCAAAGGATGGACATTGTGAACTCATGTTTGCCGATATGTGGGTTGGTCTTGGTGACCTTATGCTTGTGTGGTACAGGGGAATTCCCCAAGTCTTTACTTATATATATGTATCATGGAGGGTGAAGGGTACACGAGAATCCCTGACCTATATGATATCTCCAGTTCGTATGGCTACAGGCATTGGGGCTCGTTCAGGGGGTTACACTGAACCCATATAGCTCGTGGGTGCTTTTATGATGGTAAAGCGACACAACCCAGGTTAAGGTATTAAATGCATGCTAAAACTTGTTCCCTTGCATATGGTTATTGATTTGGTTTTGAATGATGACATTATTTTATCTTTATCCCTGAGTTACATGCTAACGTTCACCTCACTAACCGTCTTCAGGAGTTGTATCTCCACGTGATGCAGGAACCATCCACCCTACCATTACTCCTGCTCAGTGACTTGGATTTGGGGACAGCTTTGAGTTAGATTAAAATGATGAGCTTCCATACTTTGAAAGACCCTATTTCATGCTATGAAATTCTTTATGCCATTTTTATTTATTTGGTTTTGAATTTTGGCTATGGTCGGGGGCATATCCCGACTGAATATCCTTTGATTCTAGTTAAAGGCTTATTGGACTACATTATTTTATCTTTAGTATTGGTATTAGTATCAGATGGTTAAATGGTTGTGGTTTTCAATTTTGATTTTAGACTTATTATCATGTCTTTAATTTGAAGTTATCTTATCTTGTTATATGTTTGGGATTCATCCGACATAGGGTGTAGGGCGGTTAATAATTTGTGTATTGGGGGTGGTCTCCGATCTCGGTTGGCCTTGAGATCCCGACTCGACTAGGTCCTAGTTCGGTTCGACACTACTAGAAATTACCCTTATTGCAATGAACCTTTTGGCGCGTTGCAATAGAGGGTCTATTACAACGGTTTCAACCATTGGAAAAAAAATTATCCCCTATTGCAATGAACCTTTTGGCACGTTGCAATAGAGGGTCTATTGCAACGGTTTCAGCCATTGCAAAAAAAATTATTCAAGTAGAACTATTTGTTACTATAAGCGTTGTTGTTGTTTAATAACCATTGCAATAGGGTGTTTTATTGCAATGAATGCCTAAACCGTTTCCATAGAATGAGCTATGTCAACATTTTATTGAGAAAAAGAAGCTATATACATCGATTTATTTATTCCTACCATAAAATTTCACTATAAGTCCACCAAAAATAAACCCTTTTACATATAATTCACACTATGTCTTAAACCAAAAATAAATAAAATTCGCCAAATCCGATATGGCACTACTACGACCACCATACTCTAACCACCATATCACTACTCTGGCCACCATACTCCAACCATCGTACCACTACTCTGACCACTGTATCACTACTTCAACAACCAGTCCTCGATTTCCAATCTGCTCCGACCACCACTTTATGAAGCCGAAAAGTGAGAGCATTGTAGCTTGATTTTGAAGCTACTCCAACTTCATCTCCTATTGCTGAATAAAACATATGTGTCTAAGCTTTGACTCAATGGTCAGGTACCTGTCATTTCTCATTTTTTGAGATTTTTTTTTTTTTGTATTTATTTGATGTGTTTATAAAGTGTTCGATGATTTGTGCCAATAAAGTAAATCTCTATTTTAAATCATTGTAGAAGACTGTTGAATCATTGATGTTGTCACGATGAGTGATCCATATCGAACCTAGCTCTCGCGAGAAGGCTATGACTACTTATACTTTCCCAATTCCTTTTTTGCTGTGTGAAGTTGAAATATTATGAGCAAAACTTAGGTTTTATGGAGGAATGCATTTATTAAACATAGTGCACTAGTTTTTTCTATTGGGGTTAGGTAGCCATCTCAGTGACTCTTTTGGGAATAAATGTTGTCAAGTTAATGGCTGGTATTAAGTTACTACAATCGTTGCTACTACTGTTGTTCTCCTAAGAGCTAGTTTTCAGCTTGAGATTTTGAGCCCCAGCTATCAAATAACAGATTCAACAGTTGCATGTTTGCTTATCAATTAGGACAAGGGATTTAATTTATAAAAATAGATAAAGAAGGCTAGAATTGAATACTTTTACTTATTGATTACCAGGATGGTGGAATGTGTGTATTTTTATTGATCAAGATAGTGTTTGGAAGGAGTTCAAAAATTGTTTTTGGATAATCTTGAATTCTAGAAGAAAAATTTTAGTTATGGGATATGCTCTTTATAGATTGTCTTCAGTTTAGTATTAGGGAGAACAAGTATGGGATGGTTTAGGGAAGGTCAAGAAAGAGATGCGCTATGTTCATTTTGACACATATAGTCTCTTTGATCTTTTCTTTATTTTCTTATTTATGCCTTCTCTTTGTCAAGTTTATAACATATGTGTGCTAGGCTAATTGTACTGTGCCCTTGACAGAGGGTACGTTCTCTTGACATCAGTCGTTATTTAACAACAGAGACTCTCAATTAAAAGCTATGAGAATGAACTTACCATCTTTAGCTACTGGGGTGCTTTAATAAATTGCACGATGATGCAACTCGAAGGTATATGCTACATACTTTTTAGCCAATATGATACCCCTCGCTGCTTGTGTTGATTTTTCTTGGCTGTCATAGTAAGAGTTACACCAATTTGTGTTGCTTTGTAGGTTGAGTTCAGGACTGTGGTGATCACCATTGAGGAATTGTAATTTTCAGTTGAGGTTATAGAATTCTTTATAGTAGAATTCTTTATTGTAGTATGTTTATAGCATAATGTAGATTTGTAGTGGTATTTTTGTTAATCTAGAGGCTGTAAGACTTCAATAAATGGCATAGTTTTAGTACTTTATGTGTTTTCAATGTTATCCTTTGAGTCAAATAAAGACTAAAAGGCTGGATCATTTTATGTACAAATAGAATTTAGAAGTGGTTAAAAACTTTTTAAGTCAACAATATATGTTATATATGATATTTCATCGATATAGACAAATGAGAGTTCAGAAAAAATGATGAATATCCAAATCAAAGGTTATTACTTTGTAGTGGCCCATATATTGTATCTTGTGGGAACCTGAATAGAATTTTCAGCATCCTAATAATGCTAAGTGCTCTAGCGGGCATGTTTCGTGGAAGAATGACCTATTTCTTACCATCTCCATGGAATTCTGTGTCCATGGATTTGTTTTGAGGTTAGATGTTTCAAGTGATTAATACTCCAGCTATGTTATTCATGTCTGTTTATTAGGGATATGTTGTGTGTAACTTTACTTTGGCGTAATTTTTCATCATGCTTTCTTTTTATAGAAAAAAATTGCCTTTATACTCTGTGTTTCTAAGCCACAGGTAACTTCACATGATCTTCTTTCTTGCATAGGAAAATCCAAACCACTATTGTCGGTGGATTCCCTAGAAAAAATTATGGAAGATCCAACAGTTCAGAAGATGGTTTACCCATAAGATAGCATCTTCCTTTTCTATTATGTTCTACCAGTTGTTGGATTATCTTTGATATTTGGTAATGTCTATATTACTCAGTATTTTGGTTGTTAATAATGAAACTCTAGTTTCAGTTACACCATGCTACTATGTATTGCATTAAAATTAAAGTTGTAATGAAGTTCTGATGGAGTCAAGATTTATTTGTTTGAGATTCAGTTTTTGAACCTCTCCTAAGGCATTGCAGAGAAAATATCATTCAATCAAGAATGTATTCAATCAATAGTCTTTTATAGTGTGTTGTAGACTTCTTTGGTAAAGATAAAGGAAGTGAAGTAATATGGGATTTGGGATGCTTAAGTATTAATTTTTAAGAGATCTTTGGATGAACTCAATAAAATAGGACTTGAAGCATTATACATCTATGTCGTTATAACTCTCAAAAAATGATGTCGCACCCATGTTGAATCGTCCCAAAATGCACTACTTTAAAGAATTTCACATACACCTGGCGACATTTTTGACAAGTTCGGGCAACATAGTTATACCTTATTTGAGATGCATGTTGGTTGTTAGTTGAAAATGTTAAATATGTGGAATGGACTTTTGAGATTGACAGGAATAGTATAATTACACAAACTTCGAGTTAATTGTCAAATACAATGTCCTTATTAAAAATTTACTCATTCATATTAAAGTTTACTAGATCATATATGGGTTTGCTAGTGCATATTCTATTTTTGTAAAGTTTATGGTGAAGGAAAGGTTCTAATTATTTATCTACTGCAAAATGTTAATCTAAAGGGACATTAATCTTCTATGTTAAATCTATTTTTCCTTTTTTGTGACCACAACCAAACCTTTCATCTTATTCTTTGGTGACATACGGTTTGTGTGTATACATGTAACACCCCGATTCATTGAACCGGAATGCTATACGATGCTTATGACCCCGAGGGACCACAAGCTAACCCATGACTAATATTTGTACCTGTATATTGCAAATCATGATATAATAATGCAGAATACATAGAACTGTAAGGCCATAAGGTTCAACTGAATAAAATCATATGGGTGAAACTACCCAAAACAACACAATCTGAAAGCTAAGTCTGAACATAAATTTGAAAGCCTCTAAACTATCTGAATAAGGAGTTGAAGAAACATGTCTCCAACTAACTCTGTGAAACTGAACTGAAGAAATAAATAAATGTATCAAATCATATTATCCTCGAATCAATAAGTACTCATTGTGCCTCTGCGACTGGAATGCTACCGCTACTGTTGGGCTGGAGCTCGTGTCTCAAAACCCATGGTGTAATATGAAAAGAAAGCACCATAGCGCAAATGCTTCAGTACAACT
Organism: Capsicum annuum; assembly: GCF_002878395.1. Taxonomy (NCBI): domain Eukaryota; kingdom Viridiplantae; phylum Streptophyta; class Magnoliopsida; order Solanales; family Solanaceae; genus Capsicum; species Capsicum annuum. The sequence goes on from NC_061112.1 coordinate 100,541,634, forward strand.
GGAGTACTGAGTATACGAGGAAGGTAGACTAAACATAAAGGGTTTCATGCATGAACAACATTGACTGACTAATATGAACGTGGGAGTGCAAACACACATATATAGAAACTAGAACTGTAAATATGTGATAGCATGACCTGTAAGCTAATACATGGTTTACTGATAACTATCATGATTGATACTGAAACTGATAACATGGACGATTGTATCTGACAGTCCTGTATATACTGAAATCTGAAGAATGCCCTAAGTTCTTTTATTGAGACTGATACTAAAACTGTGGAAAGTAGTGTTTAACCAACATGCCCCATATATGCCTAAGCTGGGGTCTAATCTCTACCCCAAATAGAGGGGTTTCAATACCGTGCCACGAGTAAGGACCGCCTATGGTGACCCTTATCTGGCAGGTACTCAATGAGAATGGTGGGAACCCTAAACTGATGGGTTAATCCACCTCATCAACCCTAATCTGATGGGTTAAGATATCTCAACCTACGCTGGCTACGTAGTTCTGGAACATAAGGATGACTACTAAGAATCACACCCTGAACTGGCGGGTGAGTTCCCATCCTTGGGTTCACTTGGTGCTAACCTCTACTCCCATCTGGAGGGACTGGACATGAATAACTGACTGTACATGACTTAATCTTACTGAATTCTATTGACTGGCGGAATGTTACTGATATCTGACAACTGACTAAGATCATAAGTTTTTCCTGAGTCACATGACTGACTAAAGTCTATGGAATCATAGCTTGAGTTCGGATATCGTGAAACATGACATGGCTTTAGGTACACAGCTATAGTTTTCGGGTACAAGTACCCCCAGGACTCGATAGGATAAAACTGACACACATGACATGACTTAATCACAAGATTTGAGTCCATAATTGATAATATCATAAGTAAGGCTTTCATAATAAGAATGATTCTCAACAAACTATCACATGATTGGGAATGCACACAATATGTATATACTTGCATGGCTTCAATAACATGGTCATTCCATATTGCAACAATATCATGAGCATCTCGTACAACTTCTTCAATTCAAGACAATAGCATGGGTATCACGTTGAACATAAACTTAGAACATGGAATAGTCATTTAGGACTTATTATGTCACAAAAGCATGATTTCTATTCCCTTAGGTATTTTCACAAACACCTTACATGCATATCTTAGGCATAGGTGGATTCATTAAGATTACAAATATTCAACCACCAATTTCACATATTTATATGTTAAATACCACCATATCCTCACAATAAACATACAAAGATCCCATCTTAGGCATCATCAAACTCCAACCATATGATCATCAACCACCAACAACATAAACATCTTAATACAAAATTTAGAAGATGGTTCTTGAGCTTCATGGACTAAAGGAGTCCATGAATCAACTCACGCATACCTTAGAAGGAAGATTCTTGATGATTGATGGAGGAATTTCCTTGAAATCGGATCTTCAAGCTTAGTTACATAAACCTAGTTGTTTTTCTCCTTTAGTTCTCTTGGATGATGAGCTTTAAGATGATAATAGGGTTGTAATATGTTTAGAAGCTATATATTTTGTAGGGTTAAGTTTAGGGACGTGTAAGGAGTGTTAAAAGACTTAATTACCCTTACAATAACTCAAAACGGAGTATTTTTAGCATCTATAACTGACTTAGGTGACGCCCAAGTGATTGCCTAAGCTAGGTTGGGCGGCGCCTAACCAATCGCCTATCCTTACTGTCTCTCACAAAAATGGGCATAACTTTTCGCTCAGGTATTGGATTAAGGCAAAATTGGTATCGTTGGAAAGATAATTCAATTCTCTATAATTTGGTGGTCTAAATCAGCCAAAATACCACATTAACATCGAGTTATACTCATTCAAAGATGACCCTTGTAAAATCAAACACTAAAACTTAATAGATTCAAAAACTCTTAGCTTGTATTACCTTAAGTGACTCATATGAACATGATTAATGCATCATAAGCTATCCTATCACTAGGATATTCATTATAAGTCATGTACTCTAGTATGAATCACAGGATAGGAGATTTCATACGTAGGAATACTTATTCACTTTCTAGCTTAGAAACATGTGGGGTATTACAATAAACTCTTGTGCTTTATTTTGATGAGAACCATTCCTTTTATTCAGTGTTTCTGCAAATATCTACTGGAGGAGATAAAAAACCCTACAACATTTAAATGTGAGCTATCATCTAATGTTATTTTCTATGAAATCTGACTTTTCCAGAACTCTTTTTCTTAA